>NW_015617110.1:0-1037 GCF_001515605.1 Sinocyclocheilus anshuiensis
CATCATATGACCCCTTTAAAACAAAATCTTACGAACGCCAAACAAATAATGTGAATTATATGATCTATATGCAGAAAATATGCATGATAAAAATTGTGTAATCTCGGGGTAACCAGGTCAAGCCGTACATAGGACAAATAATTATACATTTTGAAGAAACACTTAGTGGCAGAAAAACTAAATGACATAAACGTCACTTGCTCCAATGTCGTTCACTTTTCCAGTCATTTCAACATGAATAAACAAACACGTCTCTTTCCCTCTGCTATCGTTCTGATCCTCGCTCACCTTCTCTGATCATCTTTCAAAATGATCTCCTTTTATTTTCAACTGTTCTGTTTGATCAAATTATAATAGCAGAAAACAAAATGAAATTAATTATTTTGGAAAAATCATGATCATTTCCAATATTTTAATAGCAAAAATAAGCAATCCAATCTGTTAGCAAGTTCTATATTTTGCATCAATAAGCACAAAATATTTGTTTTAAAGACACAAAAGTCTTTTCTTTGTTTTAAACCCCAAATTATAGTGTTGGTTACTATATCCTCATGCACTTGTTTTCTTTTGCTCTCCAGTGTGTTCACACAAGACGAAGAGAAAACTTTACATTTCAGAAAAAAAAGATCTATAAGTAGAAGTATGTTTTTAAGAGAACAAAAGCCTTTGGACATCCACACTGCCACACAGCATCCCCAGACTGCAGTTTTTCTATCATTTAGTCCACAGCAAATATGTATTCCTCACTGCAACGCAACCCAAACCAGAAACAAAACCATCACAAATGTCAACAACTATAAAAAGACAATTCTTCTGCGCAGATCTGAACGGGAAAAATAGAAACAAAATAATATGCACACACAAACATGTTCATAAAGACCTTTGTCATCATAGCAGATACACAGTCAGATATAATTCACCACTATTCAAGAAAAAGGATTAGTTTAAAGGACGTAGGAGGTGGAGATTAACATAAACGTCCTGGTTTTGGATTGTATTTAAATTAGGACTCAAAGTGTTTTGTGTCCAATACACTG
>NW_015617111.1:0-1037 GCF_001515605.1 Sinocyclocheilus anshuiensis
CTAATCATATGAGATGAGAATAGCAGCAGCAGTAAATTACTGTCATCGGAATTCTCATCTCATCCTTTGAATTATTCCTTCTTACTGGCGCTCAGGTAGCGTGCTTGATTTCTCATGTAACGGCAGAGAAGAAATCGGCATGCTTCACAAACATAAATGTCACTTGGGATGACAAAGTGTTAAATCAAATGCTTCACATATCAGAAAACGGTACATGTGCTCTGCATGGATTTGACTGAGGACATCAGTCACTGTTTAACGGCTTTGAAAGGAACCATTGTGGACACATGTGGTGACGGGGTCACTCTTAAAGGGGGTTTATTTTCTATATAGGTAAACACGGGCCAGGGACGTGCAGGCGCACCAAATATCTACTGATGCAATCTATCACCACGCCTACCTTTCAGCGCGGATTTCTAGAAGAGATCTCCAGTGTCCCACATAACTGTCCCTGTTGAGTTCAGACTCTTCCGTGAGCCATTTGTGCATTTGTAAATGTGGTTTTATTAATAGCCTGCTCGTTAAACCATTAGAGGTCTAGTCTAATGCCACATGAAGTCTTCTAAATATTGGCATGATGAAGGGGGTGCATCTGGACCACGAGAGGCATTTGGCAGGTGTGGATGCTAACATGAGCACGGGGAGAGATGGGATTTGGAGGAGAAACAGAACGGGGATGGGCGACTTTTAGGCAAAGAATCCTGCCAATAGAACACTACTGTTAGGCACTGTTGTAAAATGCATCTAAGAGCAAAAATAAAGTCATGAATAAAGTGATAAATGAAAAACATTACCAAGAAAAAAATATTGTTATATTTTATTATTGTACATTATTATTGCATATTATATAAATATTACATTAATATTTTTAATTAGCAAAAATAAAAAATGTTTTTTTTTTTGCTAACAAAAACTTTTGGTTGTCTAAGAAATAAAATAAAATAAAACAAATAAAATAAAATAAAATAAAAATACGAAAAACTAAACCAAACCTTTATTCATGAATAAAGTGATAAATGAAAAACTAAATACATAAA
>NW_015617112.1:0-1037 GCF_001515605.1 Sinocyclocheilus anshuiensis
ATGTGAATAATGCAAAATGTATAATTAATTCTAAAGTGAAGGTCAGGTTAACCCACTAGTGATGACTCAAGTATTACCAAATCCTTCAGAATGGATTACTAATTATTTGAATCAGTATTCTAAAGTGAATAACATGACAACTCCCTAATATTGACTGAAGTCATTATAAGCTTTTGAGGTATATGTAAGGTTTTGGATAGTAATGACTCAACTGTAACTCTGAACTACATCCTTGTAAAGGAATTACCAATTATTTGGATCAGTATTCTAAAGTGAAGATCATGGTAACTCACTAGTAATAATACAAATGTTTGAAAAATCCATCTGAACAAATTACTATCCAGAACCTTACAAAAACCTCAAACCATCTACAATAAGTTTAGTCATATAGTAGTTATTGATTAGTTAATAGTGAACTACCACATTCAATTAAGCACTATTATTTACTCATTCATTAATCAGAGTTTCTTGTTAGTTACTAGAGTGCTAGTGCGTTACTCATGTGTTCCTGTATAGTTATTCATTAATGATGGAACAGTATTCTAAAGTGTTACCCCATGTTTTATGAGGATATTCCAATGACAAAGTGGTTTTTATACTGTACAAACTGTATTTTTTTATTTATAATTCTTTTGTTTTTTAATCCCTATCATGGAGATCATCACATTTTGACTTGATTGCCATCAAAAAGTTGGCAATCATGACCAAATTTTATAGCTCACCTTTTTAAACAATATGGTGGATTCTATCTCATTCAATTCAGAAATTGATACTCATTCTGTTGTTTTTCTTTTCTTTTTCTATGGACAAGAATAGTATTCTTCATGCTACTAGCGCCCATCCCTCTTTTTTAAAGAAGGTTTACCCTATACACAATTTCTTAGACTAAAGCGTATTTGTAATGAGGAATTGGATTTTGAGCAACAGGTTGTGAAAATGTACAAGCGCTTTATCCTTAGAGGTTATCCAAAAAAATGTTTGGATGCTGCGTTAGATAAAATTCGAGACATGTCATGTAAATCGATTAAACAACATAA
>NW_015617113.1:0-1037 GCF_001515605.1 Sinocyclocheilus anshuiensis
TCGAGTGCAGCAGGAGGAGATGAAGACCATCTGAGAGGATGATGAATGATGGCTCCTGAAGGAGCAGCTGCCCCTTTTCCAGCCAGAATACACAACCTACCTCTCTCTCTCTCACCCTTCTGAATGAGGAAAAATATAGCTCAAAGCCTCGGAGGGATTTTGTGTCGTCCCATCAGACAGTTTTAGGAATAGAAATGTAACAGATGCACGCTGGAGTTTATTCAGAGGACATTTTTGTCATTTCTCCACAGGCATCAAAGTGAAGGGAACGTTCTATATGTCATCACAGGTGCCGTGATACCAAAACAACGGTTTGTTTGAGGTAGTGCCAAAGGCTGGAGAAGATCTGCGTCAGAGCATCCTCCATTTTTATGGAAATAGCTCGCATTGTTGTTAATTATTTATGGGACTCTAAAAACAATGCACTGTCAGCCTTTGGTGCCGTTGCGTTCTTCGATGCTCTGTACGCGCTCCCTGCAGAGCTCTGAGCTACTTATATAAGTGCCACGGGAACCTAAGGCAATTTTAGAGGCAGAGCACACTGCCGTCCCATCTGCATCACTGACTCCCAGGATGAGATGGATGTCTGCGCAACCTTCCTAATGATATTTTTTTGTTTTTCAATTAAACCGATGAACATATACTTGCTTTGTTTACAAATCACTGAAGCAAGTCGCTTTGTTCACGGCTCAGTCCTCCCTTGCGCATCTTACGACATAGACTATGGAATATGTACAAGTGCTTTATCACTTTTGGCACGCTATATTTTTCTACAGGGGATTTGAGGACTTGGGATGAGTAGAAACGCAAAATGGGAATGTGTAAAAACGCCCTTGCTGCGGAAAATGAGTGTACCGGCTTTTGACGCGGCGCAGTGGGAAAAACCCTTCCGTGTGTGCTTTGGAGCTGCGAGAATGTCTCTTTTGCCTTGTCAGATACAGAGCAAACTTCCTTTCCGTCTTTCATCATGCCTCTGTTTATCCCACTGTACTGGAATGCACATATTCTGCCTGACTGCATCGCTTGTTCTTGCTCAT
>NW_015617114.1:0-1037 GCF_001515605.1 Sinocyclocheilus anshuiensis
AAATAATGATCTTTAAAAAAGCATCATATGACCCCTTTAACAGCTAAAATATCATTATCATTAGTTTCCCAGGGAGCAAAAAGAGCCATGTGAAAATAAATTATTTTTCTGAGGGTTCAACAAATGCAAAGCAATTCGACATTCAACCTTTAATTAGATTATCATCACAAACAGCAGCCAATCAGTAAACAAGAAGCATTCTTCTTATTATTATTTTATATATGTTATAGCGTGTTTCTGGAAGCTAGACACTAAGTTGCTTTCACAAGTCTGACAGCTGTGCAACACAAAGCTGACAGAAAAACTGAAGTAAAGAGTGGTTGCTATGGAAACAATACCCCGTCTCGTCTAGTCACATTGGTATAAACTGGCATGTGTTAGAACGATACAGTCCACATTCTTTTGCAAGTAGTTGCAAGTTTCAGCTCATCTCGGTGTGAATCTTTGCTGTAAACTTGTCTTAAACAAAACCCCTTTAAAAATATATATCTTCCAGCACCCCCAAAGTTCTCTCATTGAGAACTGCTGCCTTAAAGGGAGAGTTCACCCAAAAATACAAATGAATCTAGCGGTTTAATCCAAGTCTTGGGAAGAGATTAGGTTGCTTTATTTTATGAACAGATTTAGCTTTATTTTTACATAGAGCTCATCGCATTGTAAACATGTAAGCTTGTGCATGCGTCACTAAAACAAACCTTACTGGTTCTCATGCACCACACGTGCACATTTGAACTTTCATGTTTACCATGTGATGTGCTCTAGTCTATGTATGTGCGTCGATCACTGTTTAGATGCAAATAAAAGCCTAAATTAAATATGTTCATCAAATAAAGCAATCATACCTCTTCACAAGACTTGGATAAAATCACTTGATTCATATGGATTTGGTTTAACGATGCATTTATGACCTTTTTGGTTACCTGGACTTCTAATGGATGGACAGAAACCTCTCATTATTATTAAAAATATTTTAATTTGTGTTTCAAAGGTGAACCAAAATCTTATGGGTTTGTAATGACATGAGGGAGAGAAGTTTT
>NW_015617115.1:0-1037 GCF_001515605.1 Sinocyclocheilus anshuiensis
TTTTTTTTTTTTTTTTTTTGGCATGCCAATTATGCGACTCCGGAGCTGTGCCCGCAGCACCCTACACATGGACATCTTGGAAATGAGGGTGCTTTTTTGGACTTTGAAAATGGTTACAGAGAAAAAACTGGGCACCATACAATAAATGACTGTCATACACTAAAATACTTTTAAGTCTTTCTGAACACACACACACACAAAATACTTGTGCCTCATTACACACGACAAATTAAAACAGCATGTGTTCTAAAATGTGCTCAAAATATCAAACCATTTAATCCTCCACCTGACGGAATTATAGTATGAAACTAAAAAATCCAAGTGTGTGACCATCGTACACAATGCGAACCATATCCCAACACACAGCAAAGAAATTCATACACAAAGCAAAGAAACATTCCCCAAAAATGAGTTCACAGCTTACCTTTGAACCATACAGGTACAGAACCGAAAAGAAACATGACACTGAAAGCTTTGGAGGACCCATGCTGTCTAGAAACACAGCAACTTTATAAAATTCTCTGTCACATAAACTCAAAGCCAATAGCACGTGACAGACTTTTAGCCACAAAGGCTCAGTTGAAGTGTACAAAATGCATGCCTCATACATTAGCATTTCGCAGTTCCAAGAATAATTTCTGGTTCCAAAAAGTCAACAATGGGCCACAGGCTAAAATGCAAAACCACCAAGTTTTATTGTCTGGATTTTTCTTATAGTGAGTTCTACAAACATAGAGGGGTTCGAGAAGCATTCATTCATTGATAAATATAATAGCAGTCCACTGAAAAATCAGATGACTGTACAAATGTAAGATGTTGGCTATTAAGATGTTTAAACAAACTCCAAAAACAATGTATTTTTTCTATTGGAGTGAAAAGTCACATCAAAAACATGTAAATAACCTACAAGTAATGCCCACCAACAAACATGCTCATTAAATTTAAGAACTTTTTCTGTCATAATGCACCACTAATTTAACACTTTTGACCAACGCTAATGCTAAAGATGCTATATGTTTTGTGGATATACGTTTTTT
>NW_015617116.1:0-1037 GCF_001515605.1 Sinocyclocheilus anshuiensis
GTTCAGTAGTTTGTCGGTTATTGTTTCGTGTTACATGTTTTACTGTTACCCTGAATTATTTCCTTCCCTGTATTTGTGTGGATTACAATTAAAGACTTTCTTTGTGGCTTATCTTCATCTTCATCGCCTTCCTTGGAGTACTGTAACAGAATAACTGACCTAAAAAGGATGAAGCTTGAATTGGCCTCAATTAACTTAGCCCCGATGGGCAGTGTTCCTAGCCCTTCAGGGTCTACTATGTCTATTTTTCAAGACGGACGTGACCTGGAGGAGTATGTGCTGGAGTTTTTGGACTATTGCCATCTCGCCACATGTGATGATCTCACCTTAATGGAGGGATTCTGGTGCGGGCTGGAAGACGAAATCCGCTTCGTCATGCCTCACGATGATCCGTGCTGGTCGCTGAGGAACTACGTCCACTTTGCGCTGTGGATCGCCGGATCAGCATTCACCAGGGACGAAGCGGAGCCCAGCCCGAGGTCATCACATGTGAGTGCCGACAACCCAGAGTCCAGTCAACCACCACCCAGCGACACGGAGATGTCCGAGCCCACCGCAGACGGAGAGCCAAAGCCTGCCACGGTCGTTGTGCCACTGCCGTCAGGAGCGACAGAACTGACGATCGCCCCGGAGCCTGTGCCTCAAGTGTCTGATCAGGTGCGAGAGCCAACAGCGCAAGCGACGGTGGATACGGCTGTAGAGATCGCGGGGGCTAAGGAAAGCCCCGCCCATTGCGCCACCACTGAGGGTGAGCAAGAACTGGACTCGGGAGATTTAATAGACTGGATACGGAGTTACAAATATGTCCCTCATCTGTGCTATCATTCTGGCAAGAAATTCCACCCAACCTCCCTCTCCCGCCTCCTCTCATCGATCTGTTCCCTTCATCAAAGCTCATTCTGCTGGATCCTGTCAGCCCCTCTGCTCACCCTCAGCCCACCATCTGTGGCGTGGGCTCGCCACGGGTCTGCCCATCTCCAGCTCCATTGGCGTCAGTCCTGCGACCCAGCGGCTCCACCATGGCTTCCAGCTCCCTC
>NW_015617117.1:0-1029 GCF_001515605.1 Sinocyclocheilus anshuiensis
ATAGATAGATAGATAGATAGATAGATAGATAGATAGATTTCATAATCTCTCTTTGGTGACATTGGATTTCTCCAATCATAATATAATAATAATAAAATAATCATTTATTCCTGCCCCTTTCTTACATTCGACTGCAAATTCGGATTCCAATCTTCTGAATCCCGAACAGAGTTCCCATCCTACATTTTTTTAAAATCTTTTTCAATAACCCATTTTACTTGATTGAACATCACAATATGGAGTAAAATATTTGACTTTAAATGGAGTGAATTTAATGATTGTCTGAGAAGGTTGTAGAATGCTAACTGATTTTAGCATGCTAAAGCTTACAGTCGTTTATATATAAACGACTTTAAGCTTTAGCATGCTAAAATCAGTCAGCATACTGCAATATTTTAAATTTGACTTTAGTTTGATGGCTAGATGACCATCCTGCCCGACCCTACTGCATGCATTAGTACACTGGTATGCATTCATGATGAGTTTTATCTAAACTTACATCTGCTGAAGATTTCATTATGATTTATTATTGTTAGGTAATTGGCAAGGCGTTTTATATCATGTAGCATAGCACCCGCATTTGTCATCATGCATGTTTTGTGTTGTACTTCCTAACTGGCGACATATTCAGCAAATTAATCAAACATCCACACACTAGAAGGCTGTGTGTTCTTTGTCTCCTCCTCTCGTAGTTGGCTTCTTTTTTTCCCCTTTACATCAAGCACCTTTTGAATGATAATATAGGTGGGGCTGTTGTCTTTCATGCTGTCGTCTGCTGTCCCGCAGCTGATGGAGATGGATGGAAAGACACTTGTTCTCCGTGTCCTTGGGTTTATTAACAATTCTCCCCCGTGTGCTTTCGTCTTCATCCGCACCTCCTGCCAGCATGGCCTGGACTCTTTTGGAGGAGGTGGAGAGGATATCGTTGTCCGTTCTGGGGCTTTGAGTGAAAGTGTGGAGGGCTTTGATATCATTAGCTCTCTGTTGACTCTGTGAGCTGGTGAGCGGCCAGTAGCCCAGCCAACGATG
>NW_015617118.1:0-1038 GCF_001515605.1 Sinocyclocheilus anshuiensis
TTTGCTTAACGATTAAATATTTGATTCATAATCAACAGCTAATTAATTAAAGTGGAGAGATTACTAATATTTCAGACACATAATTTTGTAACATTTTCTATAGACACAATATTATGAAGAATCTCAGACTCCCCAAAATCATATCGTACAGTAGTGGGGAATGCTGAATCTGAATACCGTGACCTCTTGAATACACACGATATTTACCAAAATGCATTAAATGAGACAGCAAAAATAAAAACAATTTCAGCATTTATTTCAGTTTTTGGGAAATACTATTGGTTCCTGTTTAACATGATGATCCATTCCCAAAAGTGTCAAGTCATTTTACATGCCATAATATAATACACAATAATTTGTTTATTTAAATAGGAAACTCCAATAATTACTTCAGATGCTAAAGTTGGCAAATGATTAATTTCAATCTACATAAATGAATGAACTCTTATAGCCTACATTGCCTTATAGCCTACATAACTCGTATAGCCTACATATGTCTATATTGCATTAGTCATTTAGTATGAGTTGAATGTTTAGTGTAGCCTATGTTTAGTTTACTACTTCAAGGCACAAAAAAGGTCACTTCAACACGTGGTTGGATATAACGCGAAACCATACCTCCGGGAAACCCTAAAAATGTCCTCTAAACGAAAGTAACTCTCACAACCGGTAATAGCCTGTGGGAAATTCATATTTTCACTATCAGTAGCCTATTTCTGCTTCAGTATATAAGCTGTGTCTGATTACAAACGGATCATACCAACCATTCGACATGTTGCGTCTACTGATCTTAATTTTAAGCCTTATAAACAGAGGTTGGGCATTATTTAATTTTTCACTCAATACATTGCATTTCTTTTCGAGACAAAACTGTATTAAGTTTGTAACCTAATAACTTTTCATTTCGCAGCTTTTTCAGATATTGTAGCACAAGGAGACACAGCTGTTGAGTTCGGTCAAGATGCTTCTTTCTCTTGTACGCTGTCAGATGCTTCTGGTGTCAAACAAGTCACCTGGCAGCGGGTGCGCGACACGGAA
>NW_015617119.1:0-1025 GCF_001515605.1 Sinocyclocheilus anshuiensis
CTCTCTCACACACACACACACACACACACACACACAGACCAGCAACTGAACCTGTATGTTAAAAATGGTACATTATAAATCGCACAGAATGAAGTGTTTTGAGAATCTAGAAATGCCTGTAGTTTTGTGTGAGGGGTAGGTTTAGGGTAAGAGGATAGAAAATTCAGTTTGTACAGTATAAAAACCATCATGTCTATGGAATGAACCCATAATGATAGGAATACCTGTGAATGTGTGTGTGTGTGTGTATTAACGAACAGATACAGAAAACTGATTTTAAATTCACTTTATTCTGATTTGGCAAAAATCTTTTTTCACATGTTCTTTATTATTTCTCTTAAGGCCAGTTCACACCGCACCGACAGCTGGCCGAGTACAGTACATCATTCCAAGACCCAACAAACACAGATTCAATCGATAAAAACAAGCGCCGACCAACGGCAACAGACACCGACGGGTAACAACCAAACCCAACTACAGTGTCTGGTTGTCAGTGTCTGTCAGTGCAGTGTGAACTGGCCTTTATGTCATTGTATGTATCATTATAGACTATTATTTCGTTTTTTCTCAAAAGCTAAAGCTGTGAGAACAAATAAATATAATCATTTGGTCCTTAAATGTAAAATCTAGGCATCATGGTATTGAAGGGGAAATTAGATAATCTCACTATCAGCACAAAACACTAAGAAACAGCACTGGGCACAACATGACAGATTCATACTGGGAAAGGTGTGTGTGTGTGTGTGTGTGTGTGTGTCACTGAAGGGAAGCGGCTACAGTACAAGAGCAAGAGAAAGATGAAAGCTGCTCTGGTCCAGATGAAAGACCATCAAGCGTCGGATGTTTATCGTGACACTAACGGACAGAGAGAGGCAGACACGCTCACGGCGGAACTGAAGCGCTGCTGTGCACTCGCTATTTAGTGCAACACACAATCAAAACA
Source organism: Sinocyclocheilus anshuiensis (assembly GCF_001515605.1). NCBI lineage: Eukaryota > Metazoa > Chordata > Actinopteri > Cypriniformes > Cyprinidae > Sinocyclocheilus > Sinocyclocheilus anshuiensis. The sequence continues at coordinate 944 of NW_015617119.1, forward strand.
AAACACTAGTTCAGTTACAGCAGAGTGAGAATATGAACGTTAAAGTCATATTGTCCAAAACTAACATCAAACACCTGAGACA
>NW_015617120.1:0-1038 GCF_001515605.1 Sinocyclocheilus anshuiensis
ATTGATGATTTAACACAGCCCTGGAGTTTTACAAACACACCATTTAAATATGCTATACAGTTACTGTATCAATTTTCATATGCACATGCACAAATGTTTTTGCCTAAAGCAGGTGTACATAAATAGTATGCTATATAAACAAGCAAAAACACATGCAGTCAGTGTGACTTTTTTACCTCTTAAGACCACGTATGACCAATAGTGCTACTGAACTACTTAATCGTTCTCTGTCTGTGTGATGCTGGACAGATATGGATGTTTCTCCTGTTATCAGATTACCTGCACAATGATCTAAACAGATCACCATCCATGCATGACCTCACCTCATCTCATATACATAGTCAAACGATTCACCTTAATATCATATTCCATACATATCCAGCAGGCTGCAGCTCTGTGAAGGTGTAACCTGAGAGAATATTTGCAAGGGCAAATATGATGTACTCTTGCAAATGGTCTTTTTATTCAGTTAGTCTTTTCACAAAACCATGTTTTTTATCTGTATGCAGAGATGAAGAGGATTTTTAAATAGAAAAGTTTGTGTAGACAGCTGTTTTGCAGCATTTCTTACAGCGAGTGTCATGGCGGAGGACAAAACCCAAACCCGAATTCCAGGCAAGAATTCAGTTGTTTAGATTTCAAATATGTGGTTTGTTAATAAAGATAGCACCTATTTGAAAATTTGCTTCAACATTTTTGGAGATGTGAGCTGCAGGGGTCAGCGGCCATTCAGCGCTCATGAACATGTCGAGATCCTTACCTCGGCCAGTTCTGAAATTTGCCGCTGGCTCTTATGTCTCTATAGAGGTTAAACATGATATATAATTCGTCTTGGGTATATCTAAGGGGCAATACCTTATTCTCATTAATCTATTATTTGTACCAGAGCAAATAGTTTTGGCTAAAGGCAAAGTTTCATAACTTTAGATTTTGCATAACTTTAATGATCAAAGCACTTGTCTTACTATTGGGAGATGAGAGGGACTGTATTAATTACTATTGGAGAAAGCGTAACGGTCAACTTGGATCATGTGTGCC
>NW_015617121.1:0-1038 GCF_001515605.1 Sinocyclocheilus anshuiensis
AAATGAAGAGTGACTGACTGAGGCTTGTAACGTGACGCACGTGACCTGGTTTTGTGTTGGAATTCATCAGACTGATGCACAAAAAAAGAAAAATTGTACAGTATAAAATGCTGAAATTATTTTCCAGATATTGATGATTTTGGATGCTTTGGATGAGGCTTTCATCCGTTTCTCTGCTCTTGCTGCTGCGCTGTGCTTCAGGCTTCATAGAGGATATTTTTTCATTGCACAAAACCATGCATTCTCATAAAATATTAGTAAAACATATAAACGGTGACCAGTTTAACGAGACGCTTGTGAATTGCTTGTGATGTCTTGATGTCTGTTGCGTTTTACAGGTATACCAGCATCATTCATTCCTAAAAACCCGCCTGTAAAGTGAAGTTCTTAAGTATTATTCATTTGAAATGGTAAAATAGGACTCCTTTGTTACGCAGTTAGTCACCAAATGAAAGACAGATCTATAAATAGCTACAAAGGAGTTGTAGGGCAATTTTATCATATTAATAGAAGTCATTAACAGTTTATCAGAAAATGTTTTAGGACTTTCAGTATTGCTTTTGGATCACAACATTCCCTCTTATAAGTGCAATGGAAATGGTTAAACTAAATAATAATAATAATAATAAATATCAGTGCCATAGAGTTACTGTTAAAGCTGGAAGGTAAATGACTTTGGAAGAGCTGCTTTTGGCTTGGTTTTAATAAACTCCTGTGAAAGCAAGACTTTATTTCATCAGTATGAACAAATTATGTGCTCATTAAAGGCTTGTTCATCAAGGAACACTTGTTTTATTTAGATACCAATATGCTACAAACTAAATCTATTTAATGAAGATAATACAGGTATAAATAAATACATTTGTTTTCCAGAATCTGTTAAAATTGCTGTGTATTATTTCTGTGAAAACCTTAAGATTCATTATAAATAATAATACGTCAACTTTTTAAATCAATACTTACAAGGGTTAGGCAGAGGGTGCCAAGGACCTGGTGTCCCTGTTGAAAAAACCAGCATATGCTGGTTAGGTATGTTTT
>NW_015617122.1:0-1038 GCF_001515605.1 Sinocyclocheilus anshuiensis
GCACAAGTGCTCCTAAAAAGAAAAGTAAGCGTAGAGCCCTGCATGAAACATAAACTGTTCATTTTAATTAGTTAGTTTGTATACGGGTCATCAGATCTACAGTTCCACCCGTTCTAAATCAGACACAGAGATAAAGCAAGAGCGAGACTGTGTGTGCAAAGCTGTGAGTTTAATTACTTCAAAACAGTGATGTTGAGTATGTTTCTGTGTGTGCAACTGACTGTATGTGTGACATGTATTTTGTACAATAACATCTGAATTGTTATTTTAATGCTGTATGAGATGACATTATTGAGCCTTGAGAGTCCATGCATTCCCTGTGTGAAGCTCATCAGAATGTCAAAGAAATGTTCAAACACAGCGGTGTGGCGTGATGAACACCTGGATGTGAAGCCGCTCATTCTCCTGGATCTTCTTCTGCAGGTCTTCATCAAACACGCTCTGTGTCTGCAGGCTGACCTGAGAGGGCGAGTCGCCTTTATTCTGCACACACACACACAAACCAACAATCACTGATGATGCACATCATACGTCCTCGCTCTCTCACGTGTCTGAGAGTAACAGAGCATTTCATTTGGTCCCTGTGATTTCTAAAACCTCTCCTAATCCTGTGGCTGGACAGAAGAGCTCCTGATCTGCTCATTTACGTCTCATCAGCTCTGACAGAACTGTGTGTGTGTGTCTCATGACTCTGATTGTGTGTATGTTTGAGTACGGCAGACCAAAAACATCAGCTAACCTGTGAGGACCAGCCAACGGTCACCGAGAGGAAATATGAAATATGTTTTAATATGTGCAGAGGGGTTTTTGTGAGGTTTAGAAGATGGAACATGTCATGTATGGAGCAGTCAGCATGTGTGTGTATGATCACTTTGCTCTTCTTGCTCTTGCTCTCTGACAGCAGCAGCTCCTCCTGCAGCAGCTCCACTCGTTTGGTCAGCTGCTGGTTCCTGAAGCTCAGGCTGTCCATCTCCTGCTCCACCTTCCTCGAGCTCTGCTCCTTCTGCTTCAGCTCATCCTGCACACACACACACACAC
>NW_015617123.1:0-1038 GCF_001515605.1 Sinocyclocheilus anshuiensis
ACATCAATAATATGATTGCAGTTATTTATTTATTTGAAGTGTTTAGTGTAGTATAGTTGTATTGATGTATGAATAAGAAAATTACTTATTCTTTTCAGAAAATTAATACAGCAATATTTCACGGAAAGAGCAATAGGAAGAGTGCAGATTTGGCTCTTCCATGTGATGACAATGAGGATGAGTTAGCCTTCAATGACTGTAACGATGAGAGTGTGTATATGTGTCTGTATGTGTGTGGCAGGTTTTCATGGAATTTAAGATTAGATGCATGAATTTCTAAAAGAAATGTGCATTTCAACTGAAAAGAAAATCATAATTTGATAGAAAAACTACTTTTTTTGGCCATTTTCCATTTTAGTACACTTTGCCATATGGCGACGTTTTCCTAAATACCCCTCAACATCTTTTTTTTTCCTTTCAAAAATCTGTTTTGATTTGCATAATTGAAGCTATTTCATGCAATAAAAACTTATTTGAAAAAAAATATTTAATGGTTAGAACATAATGCATACCATAGAGTGTTGTCAGTGGGATTTGTAAAGGATTTCTGTCAGTAATTTTTGGGGCGCAAATATTCTTGATGAATAGTCTTTTAGCGCCCTAAAAGCAGTTAGAAATTAGTCTTAACGCCGTTTTAAACCAAACATTTTTTGTGATATATTTGCGGTGTGTAAATCTATAATATCGGTATAAATAGCCTAACACTTTCAGCTACCTTTGTCGACGTATTGAAAGATAAACCAGGCGTTTGAACAGCTGTGGTTACCTCCTCAAATGGCAGCATCTTCGTGAGCGTGTACATTAGCCCTCACTGACTTGTATTCAAACTTTTGTTCTTACTGAAACGTTGTCATGCCCCCCAAACCCCGCTATAATTCGCGCCCTGAAAATAGTATGAACAGCAGAATCTTTGCTATTTTTAATTGTTTTTCTGCTGACTCTCTCCATGGTCCATAGCGTGGTTTGGGTTCGCTGAGCGAAGCTAATTTGACAGTAGTGAGTAAGTTGATTGAATATTCGGGTTTGGTGTGGGAGGCG
>NW_015617124.1:0-1038 GCF_001515605.1 Sinocyclocheilus anshuiensis
CAACCGAGGACTGAGTTTCTGACCAAATTAACCGTATTCACTTAGAAGGGGAGAGAGAGTAAGCAGTGCCAATTTTTGCTTAACTTGTCCTTTATTCAAGGAGAAAGGAGAATGAGGTAAAATGAATGTGCCTAATTATATTCCAGGATGTCTGCTATCAACTCAAATTAGAAGAAAGCATCTATAACTAAAGGCAATAGAAATATGACCTTTCAAAAAAGGGTGAGCAAGGGTTTAGTTGAATCATTGGAGAAACAATTTGAGCAATATATGTGCAATGTATTTCAAATAAAAATATGAACATAAATGAGAGGGAAAAAACCTTTGATAATGTACTGTTGAATTCCAAAGAGTAATTTTACTGCACATCATTCACATATTTGTAAAGATGTCCAAAAACCAGCAGGAAATGGGTTTAAAGACATTCTGGGAAGATTTTCCCCCATTTTCTTGCTTTTGCGCTTCCCAGTGTATTCTGAGACCGATGTAACAGTGTTTCCTGCATAAAACTCAACATTATGGGTTGAGTCATTTTGGGGAAAATGCTTCATTTAATAATTCATGGCAAATCTTTAGCCAAATAATTTACTTGATTTTATACACTGGCAATTCACCAACATGAATAATATTTTAGAGTTGTTTTGACACAAAATGTCATTTTTCCTGCGAAGTGGAAAATTTATTTTAACATGCAAAATCCTTTTTAGCATTAAAAAAATCTAATTTTTTTCTCGTGCATCTTAATCACAGACAGCTATATATGATCTCCCCTTTCCCAATATAGGATCACATGACAAAAAATGATGTACAGCTTATTTACTCTTTGGTTTTTAACATAAAAAAAAGCTAAATTATTCTGGACAGTGGTGTTGATGTTCTGTAATGGACTCGTATCTCGTTTCTTCTCTGTCTTTGTCTGCGTCTCTCTCTCCCTCTGCAGAAAAAGCTGCTGCAGCCAATGAGGATGAAGTGCAGAAGGCTGATGTGTCATCAACAGGCCAAAGTGTTATTGACAAAGATGCCCTTGGACCAATGATG
>NW_015617125.1:0-1038 GCF_001515605.1 Sinocyclocheilus anshuiensis
AATCTTATTGGGTGACATTCCTCTGATCGCTACAACAGACAGTCTGTGTTTATCAACAAACACTTCACACAGAGATCTCAGAGAAACCTGACTCCCTCTGTGGGTTTCAGTTTTCATTACAAAACCATGTTACCTAATACTGAACGAGACAGTGAGCCACCTGCTGCACAGAATTGCTCATTACAACATAAATCACAAGCACCCAGAGCAGATTGGTGATATAAAATTATTAGTTTCAATTCTAGTAATTATAATAACCCTGGTAATAAGTGACTGTATTTGTGTTGTAGATCATTGAGGCCTTCTACAATGAGACATGGACTGATCGATATAATGACAACATCCCTAAAACAACCATGACTACCCTGTGGTCTCTGTCTGTGGCCATCTTCTCTGTGGGTGGCATTATTGGATCCTTCTCCGTCGGGCTGTTTGTTAACCGCTTTGGAAGGTGAAATACAGTTGTAGCCATTGATATGTTTTTAACATTATGGCACCACCATCTTTTACATTATTTAATTCCTTGGATACTATTCAGTCCTTGTTTCTGATGGTAATTGGATGATTTTAATGTTTGATTATAAAACTCTTCCTATTTTTCTCATTTCAGGAGGAACTCCATGCTCATGGCTAATGTCCTGGCTTTCATCGCTGCAGCACTGATGGGCTTCTCTAAGATGGGGGCATCCTGGGAGATGCTCATTAGTGGACGGTTTGTGGTGGGCCTTTACTCTGGTCTGTCCACTGGTTTTGTGCCCATGTATGTGGGTGAAGTGGCCCCCACAGCCCTCAGAGGAGCCCTGGGCACTCTTCACCAGCTGGGCATCGTTATTGGCATCCTCATGGCTCAGGTACATACATACTCGGGACATTTTTGCCATTTCAGTCACCATTTGGCTATTTCTATATATTTATGTGTTGCTTTGTGTATTGTAGATCTTTGGTATGGAAGCAATCATGGGAAATGCCACCATGTGGCCATTCCTCCTTGGCTTCACCTTTATCCCAGCCCTGCTGCAGTGCTGTTTACTGCCCTTC
>NW_015617126.1:0-1038 GCF_001515605.1 Sinocyclocheilus anshuiensis
TTTGCTTAGAACAAGCAAAATAATCTTATTTCAAACAGAAAACAATGCTTACCTCATTGGCAGATTATTTTGTTTGTTTCAAGCAAAAACTCACATAACTTTTACTTGTCTAGAAAATCCTTCTTGATTTGAGAATTGTTTGATATTTTGGCTGGAAACAAAAAATCTAAGTAAGAAAAGCGTTTTTTGCTAAGCATTGTTCATGACTATAAGGCATGAAGATATTATAAGGTTATTGGAGGATTTGATATGATACTATAAACACTAACGTTATGATTTTCTGTAAAGCTGCTCTTGAACTACAGTATGTGTATTGTGAAAAGCACTATACAAATTAATTAGATTCATTTGATATGCAGATGGATGATGCATACAGATATGTTGAAGAGCCGCTAACAAGTTCTGTTCTTCATTTTATTGGTCCCTGGACTTTCTGGTATTACTATAATGCTATTCTGTAGTATTTCTTCAGTTAGATGGCTTAAAGCACTGTTTATTTGATTTGTGTCTTTGTTCTGTTGTGTTTATTTATCTTGCTGTTTGTAATTAGTTTCTTATTTTGCTTACTTGAGAAGCTGAGATGTCAGTGTAAAACTCTCTCACAGTGCAAGCTTGTTAAATCAGTTATGGCAATATTACACGTTCAATTTATAATTATTGTCAATACTAAGTCCTGCAGTCCTCTGGGGACTGAACTCGCATATTCAGCCCATTTCAGCTGGATCGTGCTTGTAATTAGAGAGCAGCTGATGATTATTTGATTAGTGCAGCTGATTATTGTCTGATTAATAATTTAGGAAAATGAAATGATGTGTACTAGTGCAGTTAATTGGGCTGAGAGTGGTACACACACACACACAAATTGAATTATGAGTTTTTGGCATGTGCTGTGTGATTTAAAGTGTTTATGTCCACAGGTGGTGAATAGTAGACTAACATTCAGATATAACTGTTACGGGGCGACAGGAACGAGAGACGTGCGGATCCATTTGCAAAGCTTTATTTTAAAGACAGGCGAGGGTCAGACAATGGCAAACA
>NW_015617127.1:0-1038 GCF_001515605.1 Sinocyclocheilus anshuiensis
TGCTCTCCAGCCCCAGCGTCAGCGCCTCGTCCTGCAGCTCCATCTACACACACACGTAAACATGCGTCAGATATCTTCAGAAAACTATCTCATTCTCATTCTCATCTCTGTATGTGTGCGAATGACTTCACCTGTTTAAGCACCAGGTCAAACATGAGGATGAAGCAGCCCAGGTTCATGTCGTCATCATCGCAGTCCAGGTCCAGGGCGCAGTTTCCGGCAGCGTGGCCGAGGTTCTTGAAGGGGCTGCAGTGCAGGGGGCTGCGGAACGGACTGGGAAACGGACTCAGGTTATTGTGCTGCCCTCTCCTGCCAGGGTCTGACACCACACTCACCTGCGGCGGAAACACATTCTACAGGACACCAAATTTGACACATCTGAGAAAAGAGTTTCCTTTTTACTCATCTGGTTAAAAAGTCTCCTCATCCCTCAGTATGGAGGGACTGCAGTAGATCACATGTAATTGTCAGATTTCTGTCGTAACAACTGTGTTTAACTGCACGCCACGTTCTTAACCCTCATGTTGTTTCAGTCGTTTTGACCTGGAGAGGATTATCTTTTCCCCAAAAAATGCTAGTCAATGTTATTGCAATGCTAAAACTTACTGACTTTGCTCACACAGGGTAACAACTTCCCAAAAAATGCTGATAATTTTTGTGATTTTTTTTTTACCCTGCCTTTTTACACTTGTGGTGTTTCTGATCAAAAAATAATGGCCTACAAAAAACTGATTCTAAATCTGTTGTTATGCTATATTATTATCAAATATTGGATTCAATCTTTTAGTCAACTTGCTTTCTTTCAGTTAGCACAGGTTTTGTATTTGTTTTTGGAACTGATGGATCGTAGTCATCATTGATCTGAGCTTATGCTTCTCAGTTTTAGAGTGAACATTGACAAACTTATAACACAAATAATGCTGTTTCCACACAAACATTGAGGAGCATAAACTCAGATCAACGAGGCCAAAAACAAAAAGAAATACAAAATCTATGCTGATGGAGAGAAAACAAGTTGACAAAAAGATTGAACTTCAA
>NW_015617128.1:0-1033 GCF_001515605.1 Sinocyclocheilus anshuiensis
CGATATAAGAGGATGAGTTCAACATAGACTTATTTATGTCAAATACACAGCAGTTTTCACTACAGTATCTTAGACTGCCATAATGCGATCAGGCTGGATTGAATGTCTTGACAGTTTGGAAACAAGATGCTAAGATTTTTATCCAGTCAGAAAGAGACACATCTGCAGCAGATCTGTGTTTCTTTGAGAGGTAATCCATCATCGCCAGTACCTCAATCTCCAGTATTCAACAGGGTCTAACACACAACAGGACCTCACACACTTACTTTAAGAAACCATCCTCATCCTCACCGCAGGAACCTCACTGGCTATTGTTTTGTAAACCCATTCAGTGCAATAGACCAGGGGTACAGAACTCAGTTTAGTTCCAACCCTGCACCAACACATATACAATGTAGATTTCAAATAAGCCTGAAGGACTTGATCAGCTGGATCAGGTGTGTTTAATTGGAGCTTAACTCTGCAGGGCTGTGGACCTCCAGAAACTGAGTTCTGCACCCCTGCAACAGACTGCAATTTTATGTTTGATAAGTGATATATAGCTATATTTTTCTTCTTTAAAAATGATTTTATCTGCATTATCTATCACAAATAGCTCTGTATAATGACAAAGACAATGATGCTTGCACAAATGTTTGTCTGTGTCATTTTCTTGCTCGTAAAGCAAAATCTATGTGCTTTTACTCGATTTTGAACACTATGCTTCTATGGGAAGTTGTTAAGGTGCCCTCTCCTTTATGGGTCAGTGATACACCATCTAGTCCAGTGATGCAGAATTGCTGTTAAATCATCCCTTGTAGCATTGTACATTATCCTTCTATGAAACTGTCCTAGTACCAACCTGTAATGGATGTGAAAGGCCTGTGAGGTTATTCCCCTACAATGCCTCGGTTCAGTGGGTGCAATGCAGACTATATGTTTTCTTCTTTTTTTATATTTCAACTTTATTTGAAGAAAAATGTACAATTTTAACTGATTCTCAAACCGCTGACATAATTGGACTAATATATATATATATATATATATATATATA
>NW_015617129.1:0-1038 GCF_001515605.1 Sinocyclocheilus anshuiensis
AGGAGACCCCAGGACCCCCTGGTTGCCATGGCCGTCGTCTAGAAGGCCGTCATCAATGGGGAAGAGGGAGGAACGTCCTGTTAAAAAGTAAATGACAGGTGGGGACACTTGTTTTCGCCTGGTATTAACATCCATCTTTGGTGATCTGATCAGCATTACACATCTCAAATGCAACTCTGGTGACCACTACAGAGGAAAGTCTCAAAACAAGGGCCCTTATTTTAGTGCAATGAATATATATTACATTAACAAGTGGTTATTCATGTCTAGGGTGCAGTAGGGAATTTGACATAGCACATTTGTTTCTAAATACCTCTGAATGTGGTTTGAGTGATTGGATCAATCTGAACCCTGTTCACTCTTGTATTTAACGGTGTCCGATTGTGATCAGACCACCTGAGATAGATCATACCAATGTAATTCATTTATGTGTGTCAATGCGTGTATGAATCATGGCTTGTGTCAGTGAACTGGGGCTCTCAGTCAGTATAAGCCTCAAAAACACAAGTAAGCCTCCATTATATTGATAAACTCATCAAATTGTTGCTGGCGGTCAATGAAGAGTTCACAAAGAGCATCGTACACACATATACACCATACACAGAATACTGCCATGCTAACACAGATAGCGTAACAAACAGTGGATTTTACCTCGACGTCTCCCATAGCTCCTGGCTGCATGTGAACAAAAACAATATAGGACACTATGAAACAACTGACTGAAAGCTTAACTTCATGTTTGTGTTAATACAGGCAAATGTTTATTGATGAAATATTCACTACAGCTGGTCATCATGGTCTGGATGCTGGTGTTCCCTAAGGCAACAGATACAGTATACTTGACAGTAGCATGCAGATGGTGATATGACCAATATATATGATATAATTATTTCTTGCTGAAAATAAGGTTGTCACAATGCCCAAATTTTAGATACCAGTAAAACTGATAACAATTTTGATAGGCTAATTGGATTTGATTAACAATAAGGACACAGCCAGCAGCAGGTTTATTAGGCTGCTGTCACTTTAAGACCTAAT
>NW_015617130.1:0-1039 GCF_001515605.1 Sinocyclocheilus anshuiensis
CTGGTGTAAATTTTAACATCTCCTTGACTTATTATTTTATTGTATTAAAAATACAAAACATTTAATCTCATTTTAATATTCATTATTTCTGAGATGATAACTGGATGCCACATGCTGAATCAAACATGCAATGTTGTAGGTTTAATATAGCATAATACTGTTTAAATGTTTATTCAGAATACAGTAAGAGATTTATTGCATACCAAATGCAGCGGCTCTAAAAAGGTTTTACATTGTATCACATTTCAGAGATTTTTGGAAGCACGATCAAAAAATTTGTCAAAAAGGTGATGTAAATGATTTGACTTGCAGTTCATTTGTCAGACTGAAAATGGAAGGTCAAGTCGTGCATAATGCATTGTGGGATACAGTATCTCATGCATACAGTATCCTTGTGCTCTGACTGTATATTATGCACAAAATGAGTATTTGGTGTTTGCAAACATGCATGCATAAATTTCTCATAATCATGCAGAGTAATCTGAACACGGCCAGCCATCATGATTTTAAAGCAGAGCAGGTAGAGCAGGAGGACGCAGTGCAGTTACAGTAAATCATCTCTCATCGGAGAGTTTCTCTGAGCCAAACGCTTCCCATGATCCCGTGGGTGAGGGGTGAGTCAGTCCTGACAGGCTGCAGTGATTCATGCAGGGCAAGTGCATGCTGGGAGAACATGAAACCCACTGCGGGGTGGCGTGGTCGCTAACACATCACACATGTGCCTGTAATAACTAATAACTCCTGCCTTTCAGCTGAGGGAATTGCTTAGGATGAAAATACTCGTTGCTCGTCTCCCCGGCTGATTTTAATCACTGTGCTCACTTTCATAGTTAATGTTTTATGGTTTAGTACAAAGATTGTGCCAAGTCATTTCAGTTTCTGTACTTTTATCTAAACATATTCCATGTTTTTTGGTTTATAATCATACAGTGAGATGACTGCTCCTGTTGCCATGGTGATCAAGGTTATTATAGTTAACTAAAACTGTAACAAAAAAAATTGCTACTTGCAGTAAACATTAACTGAAATAAAATTATAT
>NW_015617131.1:0-1039 GCF_001515605.1 Sinocyclocheilus anshuiensis
AACTTGATTATTTTAAAGTACAATAGTATTACTATAGTAATATTTCTGTATTGGTTTAATTTTTATAATAATAACAATAATAACATTATTATTATTAATAATAATATTATTACTAATTATTATTATTATAAACTTGTTTATTGATTTTATGGTACAATAGTATTATTACTATAGTAATAATTCTTAATTGGTTTAATTGTTATTATTGAATAAAATAAAATATTTAAATAATAATAATAATAACTATTATTATTATTAATAATAAAACTTAAATTTATTTTGTAGTATTTTGAATATTTATTTTGAAGTGCAAGTCCTTGGTCCGTACAACTAAATTCCAAGTCTTCTGAAGCGATATGATAGCTTGGTGTGAGGAATTTTCTGTTTGAAAATTCTATTTTATTGCACTTTATTGACTTTTATGGAGCTCATCATTCTCCGATCACCCTCCACTTTCATTATATGGAAAAGAGCTACATGAACATTCTGCTAAACATCTCATTTTCTGTTTTATGGAGGAAAGAAAGTCATACTATGTGTTTGAAATGACATTTATGGTTTATCTGTCCTTCCAAATGCATCTTCTAGACAACAATAAGATTGAACAGAAAGCAAACTGAGATGTTTCTTCTGAAAAGAAGATCTTGATAATCTGTGATAATCTAAAAGTGTCTGTTTTATAGTTTCACAAGAAATTATTCCTCTAAAGTGATGCCTAAAGGTAGTTTTTCAGGGTGTTGCTGCAGGTACAGATGAACATGTCTTCATAATGCCACCCACCACAGAGGGACATGCATGTGCTTTCCTTTGTGCTGACAGGCAGCATCCCACCGGGCATCTGACACCACAGACTCACTGTCTACAGACACAGTTTGCAATGGCTGTTGAAAACCAAAGCAATCTTTATAACATGCCATTTTGAGGGCAGCATCACAGTTCTCTCTGATCTTACACACACACACAGAACTGACTGCATGAAAGATTGCATTGATTACCCTCATTCAGTTTAGCAACACACACACAGTCTCTCTCTAACACC
>NW_015617132.1:0-1037 GCF_001515605.1 Sinocyclocheilus anshuiensis
TGCATCAGCAGCCAATGAGCTTGCTGCTCAACATTCAAATACTTGATCAGTGCTTGCTGTAGCAGTTGCAGCCCCTGTCAGAAACCCTCAACCTTCCCCAGTTCCACCTGTATAGATCTGCTATGGGGTAGTTTCATGTGTTATATGTGCAGCAGCAGTATGTCTGGATTTATTGGCAGTAGCAAGTCTCCATACTTGCTCTGCCGCAGCGGCATAGCAGATCTATTCCACGAAGACTGCCAACACATTAACATTACCATGTATATTAACATGTTAAACTTTTCGAGCGTTTTCATGACCAAATATAATAGTGCTACAGATATTGTTTGCTGATGTAACCCCAGCAGCATTACCCTGTGTGCAGTAAAGGGTCATATATTCCTATGGTTATGGGAACAGGTGTGACGTTCCAGTAGAGGTGCATGGGGAGAGTCTGAGGCTGCAGGTGACTGGTTAATGAATAGTCAGAGGCCTTGTGGGAAAAGCAGCTGTCACAAACAGCAGGTGTTACACAAGCTGCGACATGTGCATGTGATCTCTGGGGTGATAAATGTCCTCTCATGCATCTATGTATTCAGGGTTTTTTTTTATATAGAGTTAAAATTAATAAATTATTGCTTTAATAGGAATTGATTTCTATTACAATGCCATTTTACATTGCATATTTATTATGAGTACAATATTGTGAAATCGTGCTCTGGATTTTATTAATGACATGACTACTACGATGATTTAATCTAAATGATTTACAAATTATTTTACAGCTTCAGAGGACCAAACAACCAGAATGCTTCTCTCAAAGTACGTTATACAGTATACACAATGGCGCCAAAAAGTATTTTGTCACGTAAGGCACACTTAAAAACAGACTGCTGTTCATAAGTTTGAGGTTGGTAGGAAATACAGCAAAACAGTAATATTGTCAAGTATTATGATTTAAAATAACGTTTCTATTTGAATATATTTTAAAATGTAATTTATTCCTATGACGCAAGATGAATTTTCAGCATCATTACTCCAGTCTTCAGAGTCACATG
>NW_015617133.1:0-1039 GCF_001515605.1 Sinocyclocheilus anshuiensis
AGTGTGTGTGTCTGTGTGAGTGTGTGTGTGAGAGAGTGTCTGTGTGTGTGTGAGTGTGAGTGTGAGTGTGAGTGTCTGTGTGTCTGTGTGTGTGTGTGTTTGTGAGTGTGTATTTTTGTCAGGTTAGTTGCTGAAAGTCTGCATTGTCGGAGTTGTCAGATTTAACAGAAAATCGTGAAGTGTGTGATAGACACAGGGGCGGGATATTTGACGGATTCGGGCCAGTGCCACATCGTCACAAACATTTATTGTTTGCACGTGTTTAAGCCTTGTCAGTTTAAACATTCAAGCAATTTAAATCATTCAAGCGCTAGAAGAGGCAAAAGAATCAATTTTGTATTCGCTAATACTGAATTGAGTTCTCTTTTGCATCTTCTTGCACTTGACCGGACAAATATATGCAACATTATGCCAAATGACCCATCTTGGCGAGTATCCTCAAAAACACAGTCAGTTATGACTTAAGTGAACTTGCCTTTAATAATGTTTGAACTTTATATTAGTTAGGGTAGTATTTTTGATGTAGTAACAAAGTGGGAATCCAGAATTGTGAATTTAACTGGTATCTAATATGTTGGTGTCATAACAACCTTGTTTATTAGAATTCAAGATTACATGGGTAAAAACATTAAAACAATTTTATTTATTTATTTTGAAAATGTGAACCACTGGCCCAGCAAGCCAGTAGAAAATTCCTTGGTGTCAAGCAGTGGGCAAGTGTGTGATGCTGAGTGTTTTCAGATCAGATTTGACCTTTTCCAGTCTTTAGTCTGTGTATATGAATGTTTTCACACGAGGTCTGGTGCTCTGTTGCTGACGTTGTGTCTGGTGTTTGTAGCGTGGCGTGGGTTGCCTTCACCTGCTGCATGTCGTCTGGTGTGTCCACGCTCAACAACTACACCAAGAAGTTTCTGATGGTGGGACCCAATCACAGGAGCGTGTTTTACCCTTGCAGGAACTTCACCTTTCCTCCGCAGCCTCCTCCACTCTCGCCTCTGTCTCCGTACTTCTCTGCTGCGCTCCCGCCCCCTCCTCCTCC
>NW_015617134.1:0-1038 GCF_001515605.1 Sinocyclocheilus anshuiensis
TGTGAATGGATATGTGTCCCTATTGGTTTGAGGCTGATGAGTCAGACAGTCATCAGACCCACGTATACGTGACACTGGACGGAGAGAGAGAAAAGATTATTACAATGTGGATACAGTTTTTTGTTTAGAGGTGAAATATTATATATCCATTAAACAAAGAGAAAATATTATGCTGACAATTTAAGAGTGACATTTCTGATAGGGTCAATTGAAGATGTTTCAAATGTTTAACAGAATATAATATTCATATTATTAAGTATGTAAATATTTGAAAAACCATTGATTGACCCTATGGTAACTTTTTTTTTTAATTGTCAGGAAAATAATATTTAAGTTCAAGGTGTTACACTATCGGACATTAAATTGCTAAAAAGTGAAAGTAAAGGCATTTATAATTCTGCAAAAGTTATGTTCCAAATAAATGTTGTTCTTTTGATCCTGAAAAAAGTATCCCCCATATTCACCCTCATGTTGTGACAAAAAAATTTTTAGTGGAACATTTTGCAAGATGTCTTTAAACTGTTCTTTTTCATCAAAAAAGCATGCAGTGTCAAGCACCAAAAAGGCACAATAAATGTAGTCCATATGACTTACAAAGTCTTTTGAAGCTATATAATAGCTTTGTATAAAGAACAGAGTGAAATGTATATTATGTATAATCTCTGTCATTGCTCTTAAATTTCATTTTGTGCTTAAAAATAGTAATTAATATTAAAAACAAATCATTCAAAAGTTTATGTTGAAATGAAAGAACCAATGGTTTGTCATCATTGACGTCAAACCTGGCGTGGTGCGTTTTGAGAGCTTCTGAAAATTCTGGCAATTACACCTTCCATTTTATACGAATATGATTTTAAGTATTTTATGCCATTTAAAGTATTAATTAACCCATTTAAACACTTTTGATTTCTGAAATATCATATTCTTTGGGTACCCACCTTGACCCAGCCTCTCTCTCTCTCACACACACACACACACTCACACATACACATTCACACGCTCACAGAGGCTTTGGCATCCTGAGCAGAGACAGTGTGC
>NW_015617135.1:0-1038 GCF_001515605.1 Sinocyclocheilus anshuiensis
ATCTACAAGATTGTGTTTCAGTATTTTCAAATGAATCTCTGTAAATCAGTTAGTGGAAAGAGGCAGTCAGAGTAATTCTATTATGGACCCGCCTTCAAAATGAGTTTAGATGTGATCTAAATGTGCGATACCAGTCACATATCAACTCCCTGAAGGATAGCTAAGACGATTATGTCTTTCAATGTCGCTGTGATTCACAGATGGCCTTGTTAAGCTTGACCTCTTGGTGCTTGTACTAGCTTTCTCCTGTACACCACAGAGACTAATACTCATCAGGATAGCATGACCTTACTGGTCTCGTTCACATAATGGTCCTCCCAGACCACAGAAAATGATCCTTTCTTTAAATCCTTCAGATGTGTCGCTGCTTTAAACTGACTCCATAAACCGTTTTCCCTTCGTAAAAGCTCTTTGAAATAGTCTTGTTGATATAGTGTTTTAATGGGTTGTTGGCTAGAGATGACAACTCACACTGTCTTCTGCAGGTCAGTCCATGACCCTTCTGGATGTGCGTCTGGCTGGAGTGGAGCTGACCGCAGAAGGGCAGGACTGGATTGGTCAACAGCTGAAACCAGCTGAGACAGTGTGGCTCCGACTGATCACTCGGCAGAACGAGACCCTCCACTGCCTAGTGTCGGTTAACAGGGTAGGTGCGATATACCAGATTAGCACAGGGTCAGATGCCACAATGAAAGTGGTTTGCTTGACAAATGAGAGGCTTTGATAAGAAAAAAAGACACTTTAGAGCAGTGGTCTTCAGCCTTTTTGGCTGCAAGACCCAATTTTCCACAACAGTATTCAAAGAAAGACCCAGTTATGTTTCCAGCTGTTTGTGATTTACTGGATAAGGATTATTTATTTATGTATGTATGTATTTATTTATTTATTTACTTGCTTATTTACTTATACTCAAACATTTTACCTTATTATTTTGGAGCTAGGCATAACTTATAAAGAAGTGTATTTATTATAAAAATGGCCACAGAGTTATGAGATCTATCTATCTATCTGTCTATCTATCTATCTATCTATCTGTCT
>NW_015617136.1:0-1039 GCF_001515605.1 Sinocyclocheilus anshuiensis
TCCACCCCCATCAATCTGGGGGCCAAATAGAGCAGCACACTGCAGCCTGCATGGCAATTACATAACCCCAGTGTGTTAACATGCATCTCTCTCTCTCTCTGTCTCCTGCTGCTGTTGCTGCCGCCGTCAGGTTCATTCGGTTCATTCTGCAGTAGTCACTTGTGCTTCCACCGCTGTGTCATTTATTTATGCGACCCCCACCCCCACGTATAGGCCGACACACAGGCGCACAAACACGCATTGGGCTAGAATAGGGCTGAAAGACCCAAGAGGTTTGAGGATGGAGGGGTCTGTGGATGCGTAAAGAAAGCTCTGAAGCGTGTTTTGATGGGGAATAATGAGAAATATAAACGACAGATGCTATACTATGACAATGTCATCGGACTTGTTAGCTATCGTAAATAATAGTATGCTATGAGTGTTTTTTTTTTTGGGAATGGTTTCCTGTAATATTTCATTTAGAAATCGTATTGCCACTCTTGTTTTAAGGTTTTATTTAAGTTTAAATTATTGATTTTTTTTACATATATTATTTTCTAATTATTTATATTAGATTGTTGTTTGTTAATTATATATTATTTATTTGATATTACTTACTAAATTGACTTGTTTCTGCAGCTCAAATTAAAGTGGTTTGATTTCCAGGGAACACGTACATACTGATAATACGCATACTTCAAATGCTTGAATGCATGTTGGTTTGAATAAAATGCTTTGTTTAAAAAAAAAAAAAGAAAAGCAATATGTAACTTAGTACAAGTAGATCTACAAAATAAATACACAGCATGCACATATAATTTTATATTACTCATATTACTTATGAATAACGATCAACTCTTTACTTATTACAAACACTGTACCATGAATGCTGTAAAAAAATAACATTGGTGAATTGTATTTATAATTAAAACCTTATGATTACCTTATCGCCAAATTAAAATCATGTCATTATCCTCTTGAGGAATTCAAATGGATTGGTTATTGTCTTAAACAATCATTGCCAGTGTTGGGGAAAGTTACTTTTAAAAGTAATGCATTA
>NW_015617137.1:0-1039 GCF_001515605.1 Sinocyclocheilus anshuiensis
AAAAGTATTTTTTGTTAAAAACTAACCAAAATGAAAAATAATTTGCTTATAATCTCTGTACAGGAAAGGTGTTGTTTCCAAGCAAAAGGAAATATATCGGTATCAGCATCGGCTAAAGAAAACACAATATAACTTCTTACTGTATTTTGGTCAAATAAATTCAGCATTGATGGATGCATAAAGGACTTTTTATAAACATTAAAGAATACCCCAAACTGAATCCAAAATTATTTATAACATGAAACAGTACATTTAAAAAAAATCTCTAATATCAATCAATAATGCGTTCCTAGTGCAAAAAACTTTATGGAAATGAGCATCAACACAATGTGTAGACTAGTGAAGGAAGTGCAGACAGTAAAGCGCTACTTTATACAGCTGGATACTACCGCATAGTCAGCTGCTATAAACCAACAGCAGATTGGCCTGGTGACCTCCAGCAATTTAACTGCCATCACTGTGCACAGCTACACTCAAGTATCATCTGTCTGGCTTGTTTGTGAAGAAATTTAGTGTTACAATTGCCCCTGGTCTCCACTACTCAACTACAATCTTTAGACAAATGCACTGTGATTAAGAGAAAAACAGAGAGCACCATACCATTTCTAGACAAGCTTTTAAGAGGGGCAAAAACTGCTGAAGAGTGGACATGTTAATGATGTATAAAACAAAACATGCCAACATCACTTTAACCTCTAATTAAAAACCATTCGTTGTTGAATGCTCTATTTCTGAGTATAGAAAAACAGCTTTGAAGAAGCACCAAAGAAAAAAATGGCATTATTCAGAGTTATATTCCCAGGTGTGTGATACCTAGTTCACGGTGAAGTGCATGATATTTTATGATATAGTTATTAATATATGTAGTTATTCTGAAAGTCGACAAAAGAGCTTTATATAATAAATAAACTCAAATACTTCAGAAATGAAAAGTAGCTACTTCACCTTGTTTGATTTTCTTTTCCTTTTATTTGGTAAATTATTTATTTGGTAAAAACACACTCAACTTTTAGATTAACTGCCCCAACTAGGGATGCAC
>NW_015617138.1:0-1008 GCF_001515605.1 Sinocyclocheilus anshuiensis
CTCGCACACTGACACACACACACACACACACACATGCGTGCACGCACTCGCACTCAATCACACTCACACTCATGCGCACGGCACTCACACACATTTGTACACACACTTGCACTCAAACACTCACGCGCACACACTCCCACATTTGTACACACTCGCACTCAAACACTCACGCACACTCACACTCACGCTCACACACACACACACACTTGCACGTGCACTCACTCACTCACTCTCACAAACACTCTCACACACGCGCACTCACTCGCACGCACACTCACGAGTGCACACTCACTCTCACTCATACTCACACACTTGCAAACACACTCACACACACTCACACACGCACTCACTCACTTGCACACTCACTCACACTGACTCACACTCAATCACACACAAGCGTACTCGCACATACTCACTCACTCACACTCACTCACACACACACGTTGATTTTGATGCAGATGTAGCCGTTTCATTTCAAGTATTTTTATGCCAATTTGGGGACATTGCATAACAAAAAATGCTGTATGGAAAAGTGAAGATGCACATAAATCTTTAAATGCATGTAAAGAATGTGTGCTCTCAAACGTTATCTTTCATCTGATAAGAAAACATATGAATAAACTATGATGGAAACACTTACTGAATAAATTCCTCGATGCCATGTGACTCGAAGTCACATGACTTTGCCTAACAGATCATGTGACCGGATAACTGGACTGTTTCCCCGTTTGCAGAAACTTACAATATATCTGATAGTTCAGCTAAAACATCTTTCAGAAAAACTCTTTCAGTAGACAAAAACTCCAGAAAACAGTTCTGAATGTTGTGAGTTGTGACCTTTATGCAGTGCGTGTGACTATAAAGACTGCACAGCCTCACAGCCACGCTTTCCTCCGTTAAATTCAATATGGCGTCTAACCTGACTAACATCTGTTATAACACTTATTTCATGTTTACTGCACATGCTGACTGCACACACACACACACACACACACACACACACACACA
>NW_015617139.1:0-1038 GCF_001515605.1 Sinocyclocheilus anshuiensis
CTCCTCTTCCTTAAGGAGAATAAAGGATGGAGGCCAGCGGCGGAGGTGAGGAAGGTCTCAGCACCGTCTGTAGCTCGTCCTCTGCCGCGGTGTCTCCTGAATGAGGCTGAGAAAGCGTGAAGCTCCGTGTGTTTGTCTCTGTGTTCTGCAGCGCTGCACAATAACAGCTCTGAGCGCAACGGGCCGCACCACTGCTCGCACCGGCGGGGGGATCTGCGCTCTGAACAGCAGCGTCTCTCTCTGAGCACAGCTCTCTGCTCCCCTCCTCACTTCAGCGCTCCCTCCGCCTGGCTACCACAGCCTGTCTCTCTCTCTCTCTCTCACAGCTGCTCTTTCTCAAGCTGCTGCTGCTGGTTTCTGTTTCTGTTTCTCTGCTCTCGTCCTCGGTCTGTCTGTCTCTGTTTTACAGCAGATGGGTCGAGTCTCCATAAGCACAGAGAGATACAGACAGGCATGTTACAGGAGGGCCTCCAGTGACCTGTCTGTCTCTCTCTCTCTCCAGTGTCTTCAGAAGAGAAAAACAAACTGCTCATCGACACAAAGCACTCCAGCAGATGTGTGCTGCAGTCTGCACGTGGCTCTGGTGTTTAATGTGGCCAAAAATAAATGCATATGATAAATGCAATGATTTTGCATATCAGTATCAACTGTACATGAATGTAACTGGAGTTTTTACAGCACTGAACCAAAACACACACACACACACTATGATGTCGGAGGATCCACTGCACTTCCTGTGACGTGCAACACAACAGGCTGGAAGAAACTGGCCCTGTCGCCACGGCAACCATCAGATCTGTGATTAGCTAAAGCAGAAACGATGAAGCGTCACACAAACGTACAGAGACAGATCCGCTGCAGTTTCTCGCTGATATTTTAGGGGTCAGAACTTAGGCTGCTTGAAGCAGCTATCTTTACATGGCCTACTTCCACAGAGAGAGAGACAGAAAGAGAGCGAGACGCATGAGCTGAGCTGGATTTTTCTCCAGAAACACTGTGTGTGTGTGTGTGTGTGAGAGAGAGTGAGTGTGTGTGTGT
>NW_015617140.1:0-1039 GCF_001515605.1 Sinocyclocheilus anshuiensis
CTACACCTACCCTAACCCTACCCGATAGTTTATTTTCAACTTTTTTGATAATTTCCTTCATTTTTATTGAAAGTAAATGCCTTTCCGATGTGATATGAGATTTTAAAACGGAGAAAAAAAGTTCAGCAAAAGGCGGATTCGAACCCGGGGGGATCACATAAAAAAGACTACAGCACATGCTTTACCATCTACACCACTGGAGCTATTATTAGACAATCTTCTTTTGTAGTGTTGACTCCCAAATTCCCAATCACACGTTGGTGGCTAAAGTTAGTGTAAATAGCTTCTGCCAACAAAGGGGGCTATTTGCACTTACTGTAGTGTAAAAATAGACACTCCCTATTTTTTAAATCAGCTGGCTAGTTGGTTTCTTAAAACATTAAGGGTGTCCTGTATAATTGTCAACATCATTTGGCAAAATTCACTTAGTGCACATTTAAGTTTAAAACAAATTAAACTAAAAAACAAACACGTCTCTAAAGGCCTGTTTACACCAAGAACTATAAATATATTAGCGTGCACGGCACCAACATACAATAACGTATGCACTTTCTGCAGTAATGTCTGCCACTTTTAATGCATGTTCTCTTTAAAGCAGGATGGATTCTGATTGATCATTCATCAGCTGAAAAAAAAATTGCTCAAAGTAATTCCAACAATATCGATACCCTGTGTCATTATCATTATAGTTACTGTGGAATCCACTATTCTCACAGAATTAGAATGATTATTAAAACTTTATGGTTACCTTTACGTTTATATTTAATGTCCTTGGTGTTTTCATTCTGCTGCCATGCATCTCACATTTTAAAGGGGTAAAAAATGAAAATTCTGTCATTAATTACTCAACTTCATGTCGTTCCATACCCGTAAGAACGTGGTTCATCTTCGCAACACAAATTAAGATATTTTTTATGAATTCCAAGAGCTTTCTGACCCTGCATAGACAGCCACGCAACTACCATGTTTAAGGCCCAAAAAGGTAGTAAGGACACTGTTAAAGGGGTCATATGACGCGATTTCAATTTTTCCTTTCTCT
>NW_015617141.1:0-1039 GCF_001515605.1 Sinocyclocheilus anshuiensis
ACAGCCACTAAATTCATTTGAATTTGAGTTTTAATGACTGGATTCTGAGATTCTGTCTCAAATCATAGGGCCCTAATTTTGGGATAAAATCAGGTAAGCTGAACATAAGGAATTCACATGAAATGAAGATATTTTCTTTTTGTTTTTAAAACTTTTACCAGATTCAACTGCAGTGGAGGTTCTTTGCTGCAGGGCGAAGGCACATATTGGGGTGAGTGGGGCAACTGGAGCCCATTGTGTCAAGGAAGAGGGATTTGTGGCATCATGACACGGATAGATGAGCCGCAGGGAATTGGAGACGACACTGCTCTGAATGATGTGTGCATGTTCTGCTGCGATTAAGGTTATGCAATCGCAAACACACTCAGATTGGCACATACCGCAGAGCTACTATGTTTGGTTTTTTGTTCCAAAAATTTGAATTAAAGTCTCTTCCTAAGAAGCACCTTGTAGTTTCACATCTTTTTGCATAAAACTTTATATCAGATGCTTCATTACATTAATGCATGTAGCAGACGGTTTGAGCTAAAGTGACTTACACTGCATTCAAAGCCTTACCCGTTCATGCATTTCCTGGGAATGAACAGTGAACTCTACAAGAACACTACATTATATTTAAGTGTAATACTAACCCTTGTTACTTTTTTGAGAGTATATTTATATCCTACACTTTTAAAAATAAAGGTTATTTTTGGCCTTTATGGTTTCATAATGAACCATTAACATCCATGAAATCTTTCCATTGCATAAAGGTTTCTTTATAGTGCAGAAAGGTTCTTAAGAATATTAAAATGTTCTTCACACAATTTTGTTTTCTTTTTGCTTGAAGGTCTGATTTCTGTTTTACAGTATCTATTTTTCTTTGAAACCCCATGAAACAATAAAAAATGTAAACCTATCAAGCAAAGCTGTTTCATTGAGCAGCATTTGGTCTGATCAGTCAATGTTTGTATAAAGTGTGTTTACATGCAGGTCATTGACTTTAATATCTGAATTCATTTAGTTTTGCATTGTTATATATATATATATATATATATAT
>NW_015617142.1:0-1039 GCF_001515605.1 Sinocyclocheilus anshuiensis
TAATGTTCTTTTTAGCAACATCATATGACCCCTTTAAAAGAACTGCATTCGTTTGAAATATAATTTTTTTTGTAATAAAAATGCACTTTATTACTTTCACTATTGATAAATTTAATGTGCCCTTGCTGAAAAAAGTATTAGTTAAAACAACAAATCTGACCTCACTCTTACCTTAAGCCTATCCACTTCTCAACAAAACAAAGAGGCAGATAAATATACTTTGACAATTATTTTAGTTACAATATTTGAGTGTGATGTTGGATGGAGACAATAAATGAAAACCATGAATAAATAATGACAGAATTTTCATTAATTTTAACATCTAGGCTTGAGTAAAGAACAGAATGAAACTCATTCTCATTCATTAAATACAATATAATTACCCTATTAATTTCATGAAATCAATATTATATGAACCTAGAAAATTGCAAAGTCTATAAAGTTCATAAGTAAAATGCTTACTGTACATTTTAGATGCTGTCAATATGTTAATAATGTACATTTCAGAGTATATGAAAATGTATGTGTGCTAAAAGAAACATTTTGGCCACTTTCATGCTATAGTTTTAGCTGCTTATCCATCAAGATAATGCAAGCATCTTAACCGACCTGTACTGGAAAAATAGCATTGTTATCCAAATTCCGTGAAGATTAGGAGTGAGGAAAAAACACACATTTACCTCAAGATAAAGTATTGATATTCTCAAGACAAGAATCAACATTGTTTTATTACTTTTGTCACCATTCAGAGCACGTAGCATTAACGAAATAGCATTAACTTCTCTCAATTTTTCCCAATATTCAAACTGACAATAATCATTTTAAAGCACCAATGCAAATGAAAGAGACAAGAGTAAAAACTCACAGTACCATCAGTTTTGAATAACTATACAGTAAATATAAAGACTCAAATACTGATATAACACTGGATAATACTGTTATTATATCTGATACCCACCTTTAGTCAAGAACGTCTTGAAAGTTTCTTTTTTTCTTTTTCAGAACTGTGACCATGATGTACACCATTCCTGACCCAGAC
>NW_015617143.1:0-1039 GCF_001515605.1 Sinocyclocheilus anshuiensis
ATTGTTTCATTTGTTCATCTAACAGAGTCGAATCAGAAGAATGTGGAACGACACAGTCAGAAAACAGTCAGAGTCCTCTTTCATCTCAGGAGACATCAACAGCACATCAACCCTCAACCAAGGTCAGCCATGCACCCAAACTCATTTCATAATAGACTGAGACATAGTGATCTGTAACCAGTCATCCATGTTTAATTAAATCTTTACAAATATTTTAGTATTTAACTGACCTCATATTTAATCAAATTTATTAATAGCCAATAATTTTTGAAGCTCTGCACTAATAAACTCATCATTTTCATTTGAATTAAATAACAAATTCATTTATATTTTAACCATTTCAAAAGTTAAGTTAAATGAAGCCTGCTTTGGAAATCTTATTTTATTTTTCATGTATATGTATGCATATTTCAGATATATTTATGTAAAACAAGTTTTTTTTATTCAACTGATAAGCTTATGAAAAGCATGATTACTGGTAGACATGCACGAGTATCTATTTTAAACCACTCATATGTGAGTTTAGTTAAAGTCAACATGAAACAGCATTCGCAACCCTTTTACTAATGTGATGTGACGTATTTGTCAGATAGCAAATTAATTAGACTTTGAAAAGTGGTCTCTCTATGTCAGGTATTTTGGGTGAGGCGGTGGATGAAAACTAAGAAAGACTGATGCTGTCAACCAAAAAAGGAAAGTCGTTTCAGAGGCGAAGTCATTACATTTTGATGAAAGATTATGATGCCAAACTTTTTTTTTTTTTTTCTTGGAATAACATGGATTAATGAATCGTTCACAATAACATCAGGAATATGTATTGAGAAAGTAAATAGCATCACCTTCGATTTCATGTTGACTTTAATGGAAAATTAAACGATTAATGTCCATTTAAAGACATAAGAAGCCAGACAAGCCCCTTTTGGGCCTGTTTTACACAGCTACAGTAGTGAGTCAGTAGAAAATATGCCTTCGGTCAGCTATTTCAAGGATTTAGAAAAAAACTGTCATTTATTATTTAGCCAGGGCTGAAATGCATGTG
>NW_015617144.1:0-1039 GCF_001515605.1 Sinocyclocheilus anshuiensis
TATTCTTATTTACTGCTCAAGAAACATTATTATTATTATCATCATCAATGTTAAAAACTGCTTGTACTGCTTAATATTTTTGTGGAAAACAAACAGAAAGTTCAAAACAGCATTTATTTAAAATAGAAATCTTTTGTAACCTCATAAATGTCTTTATTGTCACTTTTGATCAATTTGATCTTCCTTGCTTCCTTATAAAGGTTATAACTTGTGTCAACAAAAAAGGACATTTAAACAGTAGTGTATATTATATGTCTGATTCATAAAGGTGTTTAAGTGTGTTATTCACCTGTGCAGTAAACCTGGGTCAGCGATGTGTTGGTAAGATATTCAAAAGTTGTAGCTCTGTCAACTGCACTCCTGATCAGCTTTAGTCTAGTGCAGACAAGCAGTGCCACTGAACAGAAAAAAATCTAAATTGATAGTTTGTCTATAATAATGATACAGAGACAGTGAAGAAAACTATTTACTTGGACAGATACGGCTTTGAATGTCAGGCTGTGACGTGGAGAAAAGCTTGATCATGATTGGCTTGTCTGATGTTCTGTCTGCCAGCTGAAGCCAACGATACTCCTCGATTTCTGACCTTTGCCCATCTGTGAGGGGAAAGGTTTTCAGTCTTTTGGCTAAAGATGCATATTGAGCATATTTCTGTGTGTACCGAACGTCCCACCTTTCCTCCTGACACGTTCTGGTCGACCCACAAAGATCACAACACCAATGATGTCGCAAATGTGACCTTGTGGACAACTTGGAAGCTCCTGCCTGTAAAGCACAATCACTTAGTACATTTCTTTGATTTCAATTCAAGACTATAAAGGATACTGGGATTGTGATTTTGTACACATACCCACAGATGAATGAATGAGGCAGGTCTGGTAAAATCCAGTCCGGCGAAATCTGGTTCTTGGGGATGATAGTTATTTGAGCAGTGGGGTTCCTGGAATTAAGACTGATCTCTGAAGGATGAACAGAAGGTACAAAGAAACAAAATATGTGTGAATAACATCCATGTTATAAATAAGAACTAATATTTTGT
>NW_015617145.1:0-1040 GCF_001515605.1 Sinocyclocheilus anshuiensis
GAAACTGTTCCTGTGTCTGGCCGTTCTGGTGCGCAGTGCTCTGTAGCGTCGACCAGATGGCAACATTTCAAAGAGGGTAAGTGTATATTTATTCAAATATATAAAAATAAATCTATAATAATAAAATATAAAATGATTTAGAGTGATTTAAGATGCTCATTACAGTGGTCACTACTGCAAAATGCACTGCTTTTCATAACAGTATTTCAAATTTCTTCCAATTGACTCACTAGACCAAGCCACACAGAAATGTCATATTTTGGATCTTTGTTCAAAAGGTAGCCTATAATGAAGTGAAGTTAACGATGTTGACCTAAAACTGGATGAAAGGCTGTATCTTGGCAATACTTTGATCTAATGAAACAAAACTATGTATACTTAAGCACCATAATCTGAGGGTACCTGCCAAATTTGGTAACAGTGTCACCTGCCAATTGCATGACAATATAAGATAATGTGTCTAATAACTAATATGATGTTCATTTCATGGGGTTTTAATGATATCTCCTTGTTAAAAAATAAAGGTTTTTTTCTTTATAGTGAAAAAAGTTTCTTCAGATGTTTAAAACGTTCTTCAATAAAACATATTTTAAGAACTGTTTACTGAGAGGCTTTAGGGAACCCAAAATGGTTCATCTATCAATGCCAAAAAACAAACAAACAAAAAAGCCTTTTGGAACTTTTATTTTTAAAAGTGTAAATCGTTTAATGAGCAAAAAACTGAATGACTGCTCCTTTAAGGAAAACTCATTTGGCAAAGTTGTCGTTTAAACAATGCTAATCTTTTAAACTCTATAAACAGAGTGGCAAATCCAAATAGGCTAAATGTCTGTGTGAAAATAACATGGAATCAGTTTGTCACACTGACAGTTAAACACTGTAAACATATGATCACCATCGTGTGAATGAATCCATATTCATCTGAAGCTGGCTGAGAAATTGTGAAGGGAAAACGGATGATGTTAGCTTCTGCCTAGGAAGCTCTACGACACCCCAGGGACTCGTCTTCCATCATCGGGAGCCTTCCCCATCCCAGACGA
>NW_015617146.1:0-1039 GCF_001515605.1 Sinocyclocheilus anshuiensis
TTTCAATCTACCACAGAAGAAAGAAAGTCATACAGGTTTTGATCAACATGAAGGTGAGCAAATAATTTCATTTTGGGTGAACTCTTCTTTTAATACATTAGGGTGTGTCACGGGTAACTCTGATTTGTCTCTTGTGTTGAAATCAGGCTACATGGTTGAATTTGATAGTATGTATATTGCTTTCAATGTGCATGAGAGGAACAATCCTGCACTGTCAGCTGGGATTTCCTCTTACATTATTCCTGCAACAGCAGGTCTGAACCCATAAGCCTGGGATGATACACGACTCCCTGCTTTCACAGAGTGCACTAGCCTGGCAAATACATTTCCAACTTGTGCCCAAGCACTACATTTAAAATGTTTCTATTTATTGATGTCAGTGAGCCTTTAGCATGCTGCTTTAGCTTTTGTGTAATGAATTTGTCCTTGTCGCTGAGTAACTTATGAATGGGAGATGTGGTTTCTATACAGTACAGTACATGCCTGAAATTCCATTGACGTTTGGTTACAGAAGACGACCCCTGATGCAGAACAGTAAAAGCTAGGACTCATAGCACAAAGTTGTGTGTTGGTTGTTGAATGTACAGTGAGGATTGCAGCCTCTGAAAGGTTGTAGGGGCGTGTGATAAAAGTAATCGTACATCTAAAGGGCAAAACAAGGTGAAGTTGGTGGTCAGCCATCAGCAATTGGGGTCAGTGCCGTTCTACATGTCAGTGGGGAAAAACACACTGCACTCAGAGGGGAGATAATGATCTTGGTCCCCTCTCTCTCTCCTCAAGATTTAAAGGTCAGACAGTGTCCCTCAGCCCAGCCATGGTGCTCTAGAGATCATGAATTTGGATGTCCACCAAAAAAAGTCAAAAAAAAAAGTCAAATCTTAAGGGCCAGTAAAAGTCCTGCAATGATAGACCACTCTTCTGATTTTGTTTCTAATGGTATTAAAGTTGAACTGTGTATTTTTTTCGCTGTTAAAGGGGTCATATGACGTTGCTAGAAAATAACATTATTTTGTGTATTTGGTGTAATGAAATGTGTTTA
>NW_015617147.1:0-1040 GCF_001515605.1 Sinocyclocheilus anshuiensis
CTCTCGTTTGGCGCACAATTCCCAGATGAATGTCCTCACGAGTTTGCGTTTGGAAACGAAGGTCGTCTGATGCGAAATACAGCTTTTCATAATCCTTTTTTTTTTCATTAATGAGACGCGAAAGCATAACAAATCATTATTTTCTTATAATTTACATGAAATGATATGTACACATAATAGGGGAACAATCTGTGAATTCACTGTAGGCCAAATCAGATAACAGGTGCTGTTGGAATCGAGCGCTGAAACACTGGAGACTGGGAAGTGTTGGTGAAGCTGGAACACCAACAGTTTAACCAAT
The DNA here is from genome assembly GCF_001515605.1 of Sinocyclocheilus anshuiensis. Lineage (NCBI taxonomy): Eukaryota > Metazoa > Chordata > Actinopteri > Cypriniformes > Cyprinidae > Sinocyclocheilus > Sinocyclocheilus anshuiensis. Next base: position 302 of record NW_015617147.1, read on the forward strand.
TACAAATGAACTACAGGGAAAAATGACGATCATGCATGACCAACAGCCCCCTGAGGTGACATTATAAGACTTCATATAAAAATAGAAATGAACAGGACAATATACACTCGCCTGTGAATTTAAAACTTCAATACTGTTGTGTTTTTAGTGTTATATGTATTTGTTATAAATATAATCATTTTAAATATAATAAAATTAAAAATATAATAATGTATATTATTATAATTATGAATTATTACTGTCCTATCTAATATAGGCTATCCTATAGCTATATTTTCTATATATAGCCTATATATTTTCTGTTTTACATTGAAATATTGTTTAACAAGTACATTTGATTGCAGAAAATGTTCATGTTTTTTCTGCTAGTATTACAAATCAGTTTTATGGTTTCAAACATCAGTTTAGGGAAACGTTGTAGATTTGTAAATTAATTTGCATCTGATAAATATGAGATTATTACATCCAGAAAACACTGACGTTTAAACAAAATCGCTAAATCCAAATATCGTGTCCGTTCAGTGTTATTCAGTCTTAATTCGCGTTCGCTTTAATTCAGACCAAAAAAAAAAAATCAGTAAATAAAGTAGGCTATGTTATTATAATATCGACAAAATATTACGACAAAAAAAGAGTGTTCAACATATGTCAGGTGTTGACGAACACGATGCACGCGCGAGGTAATGATGTCACAGCGCGGCGCGAGGGGACCGGAGATTCGCCCAGCGCTTTACAGTGC
>NW_015617148.1:0-1040 GCF_001515605.1 Sinocyclocheilus anshuiensis
CATGATGATTTTATTACAGTTGGCTCGAGGAACATTCGTCTTCTGCAGGAGAACGAGAAACAGAAAGAGAGAAGATTGGAATACTGTGTCCGAAGCAAAGAAATAAATCATCACATTTCTTTAATCAAATGAACTATGTTTTTTGTTTTGACCTTGTTTATATTTATGTACATTATGTACATTATGGTGCAATTCTTAAAATGCAAGTGATTGGGACCCATTTTTGAATGATTTAAATGCAGAAATTTGATGCTTATAATTTTAAGGAAACAAGTTTAAACTTGTGTATTATTTAAGCTGAACAGCTATTTAACTCACGATTTGCCTTGAGGTCATTTTTGAGCTTGGAGAGGTACTGTATATAACATGTCTAAAAATTGCATAGTTTTAGTATGGGAACAAAATTTCGGAAATGTGTTACGAATAACCAAAAAATATATATTTTCCACATTTTTTGAAATAATTTTTCAAGAGACATAATAAAAAAATAGTTACATATTTACGGGATAATTTTGCCCCGGGTATCAACTGAGGCTTTACAAGTGATGTTATGCATATTTGCATGTTATGAATCAGGTACTACATGGTTTTAATATGAAATTATTAAGTTATGGATGTTTTACAAGATTAAATTACACCATGTCAAAACTGACTCAAGAAGTCGAAAAGTTTTATGCATATTTTAAAGGCATTAAATTCTTATTTTTACAGTTGTTTTAGAGTTTATGGTGTTCCGTTATGGCAATGAAGTTGTAAAAATGGATATAACTACACAGAAAAGGTTAGTAAGTGATTTTTCTGCACTAAAATCATGTTAATACTTATATTATGGCTGTACTATTGTATTTGAACAGCATTTTAACATTTACAGATTGGCCCAATTCACTTCCATTGTAAGTTCCTGACTGTAACCTGCTTACTATGCATCAGGTTTTGTCGATTGAGTTGTTGTGTACATTGTGTTCACACTCACATTGAGCAGCTGGTTGAAGGCGAAGTGAAAGCCGGATTTGTAATCGGTGGTTCCTTTGGCCTGCATC
>NW_015617149.1:0-1040 GCF_001515605.1 Sinocyclocheilus anshuiensis
CCCCCCCCCCCCCAAGCTTCAGAAAGAATGCAGTAGTGCTTCTTGTGTGTCACAATTTTAAGGAATGTTTCTTTTTTGTAATGGGGAAATCACGTGGTGACAGGATTGAGCCCAAAACGACAGACACAGCTAAGTATTACAGTGGTAATATTTAAAAGTGGCAATTAATTTAACTCTACAATACATGAATGTTTCACCAGTTATTGTTACATATTTGGATCTTTAGTGACCCGGACCTATATATCTAGCACTGATGGATCTCTAAGTGCTGCAATAGGATAAAACCCCCTGATATTTTAACAGCTATTACAAAATAATAAAATAAAGCATATTTCATTACCTTATGAAACTTAGAAGGGTTCAACTTGAGCAGATGATTTAACTGTCATCGTCAGAGTGAATTTCCCCGGTGCATTCAGCATCTGCCTCATGTTTGTGATCTCAACCGTATTTCAAATCTATGGTTTTCAGCGTCTTCAAAATCAATATTTTGATCGCTGGCAGCTTATTCACCACATCCACCATCAAATGACTGACACTTATATTTCATTGCGTTCAGTAATTGCTCTGCAGTACAGCCATTCAAACCAGTTAATTATTTGGTGATGATATTCATTTGTTTTATGCCTGCGGTAATTGTGAGTAAATCATCACGTCATCATTGTGTATCAAACAGTGCCACCTTGAGTAATAAAGGGGAATTGCACTTATTGAGTAATCGGATAGTTAATTATTGTTGCACAGATAAGTATTCTTAAACTATTACATACCTCAGGTCGCTAGCGACTCTATACACTTTTTACAAAAAAATTCAGAAAACAGAAATTCTTTTATGATTTTATTTTCTTGTTCTATTGTTTATAATAAATTGAGGAATACTAAGAAGGTTGATGTCCAACTTTAAAAAATGAAGGAGGGAGAAGGTAGTGAATGACGTCCTGGGTCACTAAAGACCCGAGGTATGCATTTAAGGATTAACCCGTTTAATCCCAAAGTTTTCCCAGACATGAAAATATCCAAATGATGTGTCGTTAGTAACC
>NW_015617150.1:0-1040 GCF_001515605.1 Sinocyclocheilus anshuiensis
TGATCTTTAAAAAAGCATCATATGACCCCTTTAAAAGTGTGGGGTTAGATCACACTGAGAAAAAAAAAGACTAAAGTTAAAAACTGTAACGTTTTCCTTTTATATTATGAAATGTTTTGTAATTTTAAGTAGATATGTATTGGCCACACTCATTTTTTATTTTTTACGTCATCACAGTGCAAAACTTTATTTTTATCCCATTTTGTTGACAGAATAAAATAATTATGCTAAAATCTAATCATTACCGTTTTTAATGTCAAATGTAAACTTTAATTAAAATTCCTTCTCACAGGGATCACATTTTGGGGTTTTTGGCATCAAAAAGGTAAAACAATATTTTTTTTTATAAAATCACAGGTATCACTGTCGGCGCAAAAATCAGGAAAAAAGCTTGAAATGAAAACTGCTGTGTGGCAAACACATCATGGTGAATATTTACAGTATTATGTATTTGCATTCAGATTGTCACATCTGTGTCGTACCATTTAACCAACTCAAATCATTTGGAGGTTCTCATAAAGCCAATCCGGCGTCCCATGCATCCTGACATCTTGAGTCCATGTACTTTAGATTCGGTGCTCTATAAATATTCTGTGGCCTGAGATCATTAAAGAAAGTAGAAAAGAAATTAATTAACTTATGCAAATGATCCTAATTGCAATTATCTCCAAATCGCGATAAGTGAGAGGAGGGGATAGCGAATCTCAAAAATAAAATAAAAACTCCCTTGGCCATTTGAGTAGCTCTTTGCATTCAAATGGATCATGCTTCAACTGTGCATTTCTAATTAGTCTGACATACTCAAAAGCCAATTAACAGTTTCTCAAATCAGAGCTCTACCACAAGGTTTTGCCAACTTGTAAAGGAAGGAGAAACTTTATTTTTAAGTGCACTGATTTCCAGAAGCCCTTGTCTGTGAGGACAGGCATGTAGTCTTCCCCCCCCTTCTTTCTTCAATTCACTAATTAATCCAATTAACACATGCAAATTGGTGTAATTACATTGTTTCCTCACCTCATGTTGTGTGAAGATGGGGAAAA
>NW_015617151.1:0-1040 GCF_001515605.1 Sinocyclocheilus anshuiensis
AACAACGTTTCTCCACAAAGCAGGTTTTCACTGGACATGGACACTAAGGACCTTCCAACTCAACTTGAGATGGACAAGGTTCATTGGGATCTGATGAATCTTTCCTATAAAGAACAATTGTCACAACTTGAAACAAAGTATGGAGTGTCATTTCATGAAGACAAAGTGCAGAAAAATGTAATTAATGTTCAAGCTCGATCTAAAGGAGTTCAGCATATTAATCTGGAAAGTCATGCTCTCAGAGCTCTAACACAACTCTACCAGAAACTTGCCTCAGCCACTGTCAGCTGTAAACTCACAAACCCTGCAGATAAAATTGACGTGGCACCACTATTAGAGAAACTTCAGCAGCAGCATCGTGTTGTTGCAGCAGCAGATAGACTCAGTCTCTGGAGGCTTGTTGGACTGCCAGAACATCTTGGTCCTGCCATTGCTGATATTGAGAAGACACTTCAGAGGAATGTGTTTGATGACCAAATGAAGAAATCGATTGATTACTCAGGTGACATTCCTCACACAAAAGGAATCAACTGGAATCAGACGCCTGATTATGGACCAGGAGCAGTGGGTGGAGCAGTACAGGATGAGGGAGTGAAGTTTAGAGGGCAAGGCAAAGCAGATGCTAGTTTCAATGAAGATTCAAAAGACAATTCTAGACATGTCAGTAAAGGTGCTCATGCTGAAGAGGAGACATGTACTATCTGTATGGACAGCTTCACCAACAAGAAAAAACTGAAATGTGGGCATGAATTCTGTCAGGAATGTATAAGGATGTCAGTGGAGAGTCTGGGATCCATCTGTCCTGTGTGCAAGGAGGTGTTTGGGAAATTGGAGGGGAACCAACCGGATGGAAGAATGAAAGTAACAAAGAACAGGTTAAATCTCCCTGGATATCCACATTGTGGCACTATTGAAATATATTACGACATACCCAACGGTATTCAGACGGTAAGAATATGTAAAACTGAATTGTGATTGACTTATGATTAATAATAATTCTAATAATAATAATAATAATCACAATATATAAAATCAAAGCA
>NW_015617152.1:0-1041 GCF_001515605.1 Sinocyclocheilus anshuiensis
AGCAAAAACAATCAAAATATGCAAATCCACAGTCAAAGACACAAAAAAAAGAATAAATTATCCAGAGGAATATCACACGGCTGAAATTCATCTATATGAGGTTTATTTACTGTGGAACTCCTCTAATATCGGATCGAGTGGATGAGAAATTAAGCCTGCCAGGAATACTCTGACACTGCTGCTGCTGCTGTTTTATGAGGCAAAATGGCCCCGCTATAGAAGTCCCGCTGTGTACACAAGTGCATATCTGAGTAAGTGCTCTTAGCTATATACTTTGGGGACAAAATTGTCCCCAGAAGTTTGCTAATTCTGAAAAAAATTAGGAGACATTCTAGGACGTCCTATCTTTGGAAAAAAACTATTCATAATTGAAATACATAAATACATAAATTATTTAAAAAGCAATGAAATTCACTACATGCAGTGCTCAACAGTAAGGACTTTTCCAGTATGTCAAGTCATGCAAGCAGATCAGACTTTGACTTCATCTGTCTTCATTTTTATTACCTCCAACACATAAAAATGTAAGTTTATGAATATAATTATATATATATATATTTACATTTAAACATTCATTTTTTTATGAATAATTTTACATTATGTAATATAAAAAACTAATTATACATTATCCAAAACTACAAATGTAATTTTTCATCAAATAAAAATGTGATAATTTTTTATTTATGAATATAGTTATACTTATATTTTTACATTTACGATGCAAAATTTGTAAATGTATAATTTTTGCATCACTTATTTTAAAAGTCAATCTATTATATGTTTTCAACCCAACAAATGCATTTTTCTATTAATTAAAAATTGATTACAAATCTTTATAATGTATTTATAAATAATTAAAAACTGTTATTTACGTTTCTATATTTTACAATTATATATTAACAATTTAAATATATATTTAAATAATTGTACATAATGTAAAATTAATCTTACAAAATATTAATTTATTATATATTCTTTACACCTATAAAATTACACTGTATTTATTTATTAATACATTTTTTTTTTTACCATTAAAATTTG
>NW_015617153.1:0-1040 GCF_001515605.1 Sinocyclocheilus anshuiensis
CTAAACCACCTGAAAATCACCAAGACCTGGCCCAGCTAACCAGAACATCAAAGACTGATGCATCTCAGAGTTTGGAAAGAGGGAATTGATGAAAACCTAGGACTCTTTGTGTTTGATTTGATATTTTCTGCATTGTGCATCTGTATGAGATATGTGCTGTTTATAAATGACTTCTGATCATCACATTTGACTCTTCTTATTTTTTAATTCATAATGTAGTCTTAACTGTAAATTCTATTTTAATATGGTAAATTAAATTCTAAGTCAATTCCAAACAAATTTGTCTGTCAAAAGTAACATCTCCAAAAAAAAATAAAAATCTGGGTGAATAAACTGGTCACTCTTTCGATTAGATATTTTCAATAAATCAGATTTCCTATAATTCATTCATAAATCATTATGAATATAATACTCCCATGCACTAGAGAGCAGTGTACACGTCATGATCGCAAACCACGTTCAAAACTTCACTTCCCACAAATCAGTGGGCGCGAGCACCTTGGTCTCCATGACAGTCTTGGTATTGTTGTTCAGTAGATAATCATGGATGGATGAAGAATACAACTGCTTTTCTCGCCATTAAACCTTTACTAATAAATCAGTCGACGATATGGTGGAATAACCGGATTTTCGTTTTATGTTCGCGGACTCTTTACTCTCCTCCACACGAGGTTTGATAGATCAGGTTCGGCCCAGCTCAGTGCTGGATACTACACCTTTTTCCTCACAGCAGAGCTGTGATCCAGTCAGTGTGGGTCCGACTGTTTGTGAAGCATGAGAGAGCAGCGGTGGTGCAGCGGCCCGGTCCGGACACAGGAGGCTCGGTGTCGGATCACAGGCTTGATGGAGGAGATGCGCCTGTAACCGCTTCAGGAGGATGATTTCACGATACAGCCGCCGGCCTGTATCTCACAGCCTAGAGATGTGCGTATAAATCACACAGACACGATCTCAAGCTGCCTACTTAAGACTGCGTTTTTGGTATCTCAGTTTCATAGGTAGCCAGCTCACTAGGCTACTGTGGACTGATAGATAGATAG
>NW_015617154.1:0-1005 GCF_001515605.1 Sinocyclocheilus anshuiensis
GTGTTCTGTGTATATTTGTACAATCGGAGGTAAACCACAGGAAACCAGGGCATTTCATGCCTTAAATAATAGGAAGTGGAGAAACAGGGTAAGAGGGTACGGGATGCTTCTTTACATCAGTCTCCTGGAGTTTTAGACTCATGCTTCCTCAAAAGCATTCAGCTCCAGCGGAGACAGACAATAACAGATGTGATACGGATGGATTCTCTCAAATCCACCTCTGCAAAGCGAGATAAAGCACCGATTAGAGCCCTAAATTATGAGCTACTATTCATACACACCATTTAACATGGAGAGCATTTGCCCTTGAGGAAAAGAACTTCCCGCTTTTCTGAGTCGAAGCTGATTGATTGAATGATTTGTTTCAGAAGGCATATAAATAATATTCTATTTCACCCCTTAAACGCTGTAAACCTAATGGCATTTTCCTCTATATACAATATACATTTTTACGTATGTGACTGATATGTCTCATATTGGTAATGGGTCTTTCGGGAATCAGCATTCTTCTGTGGTGTAATGAATGAGTCCGTTGTCTAGCATGCAGTTAAATGCGACATTTTGACCGCTTGTAAACTCTACATTTTGCCAGGTTCTAAAATAATATAATAAATGTGGCAGGATGTCTTACACTTTGAAGAACTTTGGCTGCCTGCACACCAGGAACATCGATGGTGTCAGTTTGACAGTTCGATTGTTGATATGTGCATATCTACAGCTGCCTACCGGGTGCAGAATTTGATTCCTGTTTGACAGCCCTCAATGTCCTAGTTTAACACCGCACAACACAATACAGTATCAACCAGCAACTATGTTTGAAATAGTCTGCAGTACATTCTGTGAGATACCAAAATGCGTAGGCGACATCGAATAGAGATGTTCCTGTAGATCAGTTCATGGAATAAAATGGAGTGCATGTACTGAAATGTACAGGTTGTTTGTGTGTGTGTGTGTATGTTTATAAATGCACACACACACACACACACACACACACACACACACACA
>NW_015617155.1:0-1040 GCF_001515605.1 Sinocyclocheilus anshuiensis
ATGAATAGAAAGTTCAAAAGAACAGCATTTATTTAAAATACAAATATTTTGCAAAATTGTAAATTTTTTGATCATTTTAATGCATCCTTGATGAATACAAATAGCAATTTCTTTAAAAAAATCTTACTGAGCCCAAACTTTTGAATGGTAGTATACATTTAAGCATCATCAGTCTTTCTTAATTCTGGTCCTTGCTTAATTCCTGATTTCATTGTGAGTTATTTCAAAGAGGCTCCACCCCTGAAACGACTTTTCATTTCGGCTGATGTCATCAAGTCCTCCTATTCTTCAACACCCTTCATATGAGACCGCTTTTAAGTTATTCCTGATGACTAAATTCCATAAAATTCTTCCCTGTTACATTACAGAAGTAAAGTGGGTTGCAAGGATTTTTTTTTAATGGTCAAGTGTACTTTACAGTTCTATAGTTGAGTTTATCTCTTTGAAATTACAAATTATTTATAGATTGTCTATTATTTTCAGACAATGTTTCTTTTTCAGCATAGAAAAAACTAAAATAGAAATGTACTATAAGTATTTCATATTACAGTATTACAAAGTTAGCGCTGCTTATCACACCCCTTGTCACTGATGATATGTTCGTTTTTCCATGCGCTGTTTTTCCTCCTACTCTCGGTTTGTTCTAATGTGCCCCATCAACCCTCAGTTACAGTATCTGCGTAATGATGCATATAAACACTGAAACAATAATTGTTGTTTAATAGCAATGATTTCTTTGGTACTCTTAAAATTGTGAAGTCTAATTTGCCTAATTTTGTGTACACTGTATAATCAGTGAGCTTCATTTCTTCACATTATGGTTTCCCTTTGGCAAAACTTTGATATGATATGAAAATCTGAGCTGTTAATGACAGATCTTATCGCTACAATCCAATTATGTTTCTAAGTAATCTGAAATGAAAAACTACAATACCTTGGCCAGATGTAAATAGTGGCTATATATTTTTAGAGTCGGCCAGCATTGACAACCTGACGTTTTCTACTGCACACGGCCCTGAGAATTTAATACTGATGTATTA
>NW_015617156.1:0-1031 GCF_001515605.1 Sinocyclocheilus anshuiensis
CAGAAATAAATTACATTTTAAAACATATTCAAATAGAAAACAGTTCTTTTCAAATGTAATATTATTACACATTTTTGATCAAATAAATGCAGCATTCGTGAGCAGAACAGAAGTGTATTACTTATTGTTAGTTCATGATAATTAATGATGTTAATGTCAACAAATGAGAGCTTATTTTTAAAGTTTCCGATTATATTATCAATTTAAAAGAGTGTTAATTTATGATAGTTGTTTTTAAGTGTGGTATACAGTCAATATTTCTCAGGTTAGACAGTATTATAGTTTACCATGCATAACATATCTCGCGAATATGGGATTGCATTTACTGTTGCTGCAAAAAAGTTCTTTTTTGAACTTTGCAATGCAAGTTCTTTCTTCTTCCGCTTCTTTCACCACATTTACTGCACAAATGCCAAGAAAGTCTCAGGTCTCTCTTGCTCGCTGCTCAATTCCCTCCCAAATTCCTACAAAACAACATCAGGCGAAACTTAAACACTACTCTGATGCTAATCACACGACGCATGGTGGCTCCACACATCTAACATCATGTGACTGATCTCATCCAGTATGAAACGCATCAAACAGACCGACAGTTTCTCTGGGAGGCACAAACACTGCTGAAGTCTATTCATTTCATTTCCTCAGAGTCTTTACACTATTATTACACAAACCAAAACCAAACACGCTTCCCAGACAGACACAGCTGTGAATCAAGATTTTTCAAGTAGGTTTAAAAAAATATTATTCTAGTCTTTCTAAACTTTAAATTTAATTCAGTGTATTACTTACCATTTCTTTGTAATTTCTTGTGAATGAATGAATGAATGTGCACCTAACCATTGCACATGATTGCAGCATGAAAAATGTATCACTTTTTCATCTGAAAGTTTATGCGAGTAAAATGAGTTTATTTTGTTGTTAATGTATTCTTATTTTTATTTAATAATTTCATAAAATTATAAATTCAAAGAATATTTCTAATCAGTATTGGAATATATATATATATATATATATATATATATATATATATT
>NW_015617157.1:0-1039 GCF_001515605.1 Sinocyclocheilus anshuiensis
CACACACACACACACACATACACAGCTAATAGCGAAGTTCCTTGCTTGTGTTCAATAGTACGCCCATGTTTGTATTACATCTCACCACCACCTGCCTATAACCAAGCAAATCTCTGATTTACAGCACACTGTTCTTGTAAAGAATGTGTTTGTACGTGGCCCTCAGAAAGTCTCGGTTTTCTCCCGGCACCGTTTGCCCTTGAAGTTGGGAGCTGCCCGTCCTCATCCTTCTCCATTACTGTCTGTTCTTGGTGAAGCCTGTTCCAAATGGGCTGCTGTGCCCCTCTGCACTGCTCAGTCACTTATCGGGAGAAGGACAGAGGGATGGGGGGAGAGAGAGAGAGGTATGAAATCCTTAATGCATCTTGACTCTCTGAAGCCCTCACTGTGCCACTGCACCTGCCGGGCAGCCGCAGTCGACTGGCGACTCAACCCTCAGCTCAGTTTTGGAAGATGGCGGAGCACTTGCTGGCATCTGCTGCTTTGTTGTGGAAATTGTTTTGGTGGTGTCGGTATTTGTGTGTGTGGCTGTGCATTTTTTGAATTAGCATCTTGTTGCTTAGACTCTTGACTTTATGCCCTGTCTGGGTTTATGCGTGGGTTTGCAGCAGATGCTTTTAACATAAACGATTCATCCTAAAGAAATGGTAGCATAAAGGTCATAAAGGCCAGGGTCTAAAATTAACACTCGCTAAGCACAAGTCATATTTATTTACTATTTGACTTATAACTTTTTTAGAAACTCTATTGCAAACATAATTAACAGTTTAAATCAAATTATATTAAGGATACTTCTTGATTGTCAGTGACATACAGTACCATTCAAAAGTTTGGGGTTGGTATGTTAGTTAATGTTTTTGAAAGAAGTTACTTAAGCTCAACAAGGCTGCATTTATTTGATTGAAAATACAGTAATATTGTGAAATATTATTACAATGTAAAATAATGGTTTTCTAATTTTATATATTTTAAAATGTTATTTATTTATCTGATGGCAGAGCTGTATTTTCAGCATCATTACTCCAGTCTTCAGTGTCAC
>NW_015617158.1:0-1041 GCF_001515605.1 Sinocyclocheilus anshuiensis
TAATGTTATTTTTAGCAGCATCATATGACCCCTTTAATAAATACTCTCATCATATTGTTTGGACATTATTTGTCACTATACAAAATGTAGTTGAAAAGTACTTGTATAAATACTTTTGGTAATACTTTGGTAATAATTGTTATGAAAAAGTTCAATTTGTTAACTTTAGGTAATGAATTTGGTATGAACTAACTATTTAAAAATTTTTTTTTACAGAATTTATTAATGTAGGTTAATGTTAATTTATTTATACAAATAAATACACTATATTCTGCTTTGTTGTTGATGTTCATTCATAAAACATCAACTAAAATAAATAAATGTATGTATTAAATATATGTAGAAATGAACATTATGCTGGACTAATTCTGTAAAAGAATTGCTCATTATTTCCTGTTAGCTACTGCATTAACTTATAGAATCTCATTGTTAAGTGATCTACTTATGATACTGTAAGAAAGTCAGTTTAATGACAGCATGTTGCTTTTAATGTTATTTGTGGTAGTTCTCTGACTCAAAAAAAAAATACAGGAACATCTGTTCAACCAGCCTCCCCTCAAATTAATCCAATGTAAATTCAAATTCAATATTAACAGCACACAACTGAGCCTTATGAAGATGTGCATCGTCACAAGAGTCGTGATGATGTCACTTTTGGCTTAAAGCAGGAGCTGTGGTGCTAATGTGAGAGACACAGGTTCGAACCTGATCCAACTCCCTCCCTTCTCTTTCCCCATAATTTTATGTTCTATCTCTTTTGATTCTGGTCCAAATGCACCTAATTTTTCATTATAGCATATTTCATAATCCATTATCCATATTCCAATAATATCTAATATTCATATCCAGTATTCCAATTATAAACAAATAATGTAGCTAATGCACCCCCCCCACCCCCCAATAAATAAATAAAATAAGAAGCTAAGGTTTGTCACCTTACCTCCAGGGTTGTCTTCACCTCCTTGCTTTAAAATGAACCGCGTGAGCTGCACCTATGCAGTGAATGTGGAGGAACTGAACTCGTGCCCCTCTCGCTCCCCA
>NW_015617159.1:0-1041 GCF_001515605.1 Sinocyclocheilus anshuiensis
TATATATATATATATATTAAATAATAATAGAATATAACTATAATAAAAACAAATAAAATATATGAAATTAATAATATAATAAAAAATATATTAAAATACAAATATAATAAAACAATAAAATAAAAACAAAATAAGATCAAATAAAATGAAATGAAATGAATTGAGTAAATACAGCTATCTAAAACAATTACAGGAGTTGTTCAAAGCACTCATTACCAGTGATAAAAGATTAAAGCTAAAGATGAAACAGAAATGCATCATTGTTTAGCAATTTCTGTAAACTATTCCAGTTGGTACGTACAGCATAATTAAAAGCAGAACAACTTCAGGCACTTTTTCTTCTAGAAATATTGCGAAGAATACTTTTAAAGGGCCAAGTGTGATACATTACAGGTTGATTTTGAAAATATTTTAAAGATTAGTGTGTTAGTCCTAAAAGAAATACTATTGCTATATTTCAGTATGGCATTACCATCACTGGTGCCACCATATTAGATTCAAAGCATGAATCTTCAGTGTTGTGAACGGCAAATCAGTGCAAGGACGTGAAATATCACATGCACTTAAGTTCAAACTCTAGAGGGAGTCCTTTAAAAATTTATTGCAAACAAAACAGAATTACACAATTAGTCTAGATCACATGAGTATGTAGCATCAACAAAAAGGTTTGGGGATTTATGAACATGATATTGCCTTAAAATGCTTTACTAAAGATCACTGCTGTATTGGATGAATGGAATCCACACTGGATTACTGCTGACTGTCTGTATTGATGATAAATGTTTGAACCTTATGCTTGCATGGTACCATTAAATTCTATAAGAAAGTGTTGTTAAAGTAAGGATCAAAATGTAGTCACTAGCTGCACAAATAAGTCAAAATCTTTCCCACTCCATCCAGTGTCCGTGTGCAGTAGGGTCTCCCACAGATCCCCTGTTATTCTCAGATGATTTTATTTATTTATTTTTTGGTCAGCTGACTCATGACATTTTCTTACTTTGTCTATTGTTGCGTTACAAAATATATATAAAAAAAGAAATG
>NW_015617160.1:0-1041 GCF_001515605.1 Sinocyclocheilus anshuiensis
CTTAAGACTGCTTTTGTGCTCCAGGGTCACATATATGTTTAACACAGCTGAAATTTCTACACTGTTTTTGTTACTGAAACTGCATTCAAATTAGCCCAAATACCTGATGATAGTTCATCCAAAAATGTCGTTTCAAACTTGTACCTGTATGACTTCCATTCTTCTGTGAAACACAAAGGCACATATTTTGAAGAATGTCTAAGTGTTTGTTTTTTCGTGTTGTCATACAATGAAACTCAAATGTTTGGACTCCAAAGTTCAAAATATATTCTTAAAATACAGAAGATACAGTGTTGTTATTGTTAACTAAAACCAAAACTATTAAAAACATATTGGTTATATAAAATAAAGCTGAAATTAAAGTAAAATATAACTGTTAAAGTTATATAAGTAAAATATAAAAACTTTCACTAAATGAAAATTATAAATGTTGCTTTGGCAACTAAGTGAAAAAAATTTAAACTAAATCTGAAATAAAACTATAACCAAAACAAAATAAAACACTATTTAGAAATGTATAAAAAACTAAAACGTGAAATTATAAATGCACATACAATTAAAAAATGAGATGAAATTTTATTTGAAAACTAAAAATATAAATCAAATCAAAATAACTAAAACTATAATAGGATATAAATAATACTAAAATAATACTGCACAGAAAAAAAAATCATATGATTGGTAACCAGGTTTATTATCGTTAACTAGAAACCATTTTTTAAATAAAATAAACATTAACTGAAATAAAGTAAATATAAAAAGCTTATTTTATTTCAGCTAGTTGCCAAATCAACATTTCTCATTTTTGTTTATATTAAGTTGAAGTACTAAAATAACTAAAAACTAAATAAACAAAAACTAAAAACTTATAAAACTAATAAAATTGAGAAGAACACAACAAAATGACTAAATCTTTCATTAAAATCTAAAGATTATATAGAAAATATATATAGTAAAATCTAATTTAAAATATTAACAAAAACTATACTATAGTATAGTACAGTACAGTATAGTATAATACAGTGCAGTACAGTACAGTAC
>NW_015617161.1:0-1041 GCF_001515605.1 Sinocyclocheilus anshuiensis
ATTTTGCTGCACAACACCTTTATCGGGATTAGCTTTTGGTGTGCACGCAACATAAAGTTTATGATAATAATGAGGTTCGTTCATTTTTCTCCTACACTGCATTGGTGCAATTTCTTATTGGCATGCACCATAATTCAAACAGATTGAATCAGATAATATACAACATGGTTGTTTTGGGCTTTGCAACTATTACCAAAAACATTCACAAGGGGGAAGAAAGACCATGATTGTTTAATTATTTCAGAATATGTAGAGCATGCTTATCATCTATGTATTGCAGCTATGTAATTGTGGCTCATGTTCATATTCACTGCCGGACCTTTAGGCTGGGTTAATAGACCTGTCATCACCTTACTGTTCTTGGCTGGAGTGGCACAAATCCTAAAAACAGGGCGAGGCCCTGGGCCAACACTAACCTTGCTGCGTCAAAAAAAAGTTGAAAACCCAATGTAGAGCAGGTTGAGTTTGGTATATAAATGAAGGCCAAGCACTCTCTGTTCAACAGCTGCATTATAGCTCTGTTCATTATATAAATTATAATGGTAATGTGTTTGATTCACCAAAATAAGCACCATGCAAGCCTCACATAGATGAGATGAGATAGAAATAAAAAAAAGTTTTAATCCTAATTGGTTTTCAAGTTTCGTTAAATTTGTCAGATAGATTTTTTTTATTTGTTTCTAATCAATGTCAGGTTTGTGTCAAATGCCTTTCCACTTCTCAAAAGTGGAGATGAGAAATATGAAAATATGCAGTGTTAGTTAGTTCACTTAATTGGGATAATAAGCAGCCACCAAGAAAAACCCTACTAACCACCCAAAACACAATGTGTCAGGATTGTGCAGGCATGTTTTGCACAGATATTTTAAAAAATCTAGTTTTGTTTATACTGTAAATGCATATCAGGTGCTGATAGATCGAATTCTAGATAGAATCTTATTTACGTGAAATCCTTCAGTCTTCTTACATGCCTACGATCTGAATGGGAGTCACGTAGTCCATTACCAGTCATGTGCTGGAGATTTTCCTTCTTAATTTTTG
>NW_015617162.1:0-1041 GCF_001515605.1 Sinocyclocheilus anshuiensis
AGTAGGCCTAAAGGGGGAGTGTACAAATATTCAAATAACGCATCTACATCCCATTGTGTAACTCTTGTAAAAATGAACATCTCAAGATAGCTGGATAAAAAGATAATTGGATAAAAAGGGCTTTGAAATACCAGTGCTTTAATGTCCCCCTCCCCTCAATACATATCATTCCTGCTCCCGTGACTAAAAAGCAAAAAGCGATTGAGTCTCCAGGGAATGCTGGTTGTCATTGTCAATGGTTTTACCTGATTTGTGCATTTGCATCTTTGACATCTCTCAGCACCCACACGCATGTAACACAGACAGACTCCGTCTGTAAGCCTCTCGTACACACTTGTGCTGTTGAGATTACATCTGTGATTTAAGAGCAAACTTTTTAATCCTTATGTTTCCTAAATTGTGTGGCGGCTTCCTTCAGTACACAAACGAGACTCTTCATTGAAGCTTTGGAAGCGCGTTGCTGAAGGTGTGAAGGTTGACTTGACAGAACCACAGTGCCCTCCAGTGGTCCAGACACTACAAATCAGATTTACACTGCTCTCACACTGGATCTCGGGAATCTGAATTCACTTTCATTAAATGGAAAAGGTGTTGGTCAAATGGAAATGTTTTTAATATCAATATGGGTCCAAAAAAGTTACAAACAAGATGGCAAGTTTTTAGAAATCTAATAGAAATCTAATATTTGCATTAATCTTTATTTCATACATTTTTGTATAATAAATAATTTGATATGTTTATATATATGGTTACCATTTTCTGCAAATTGTTCTGACTCTAAAATGAAAAGGTGGTGTAACCATCATGTAAAAATGACTGATACTTTTTATTCACTTTGAATACTAAATAATTGTTAAATTATTTTCATATTTCCACAAAAGTCATATTAATGTATTTTTGTTGGGTTTTAGTTTTTTTATAAATATCGTGAATTTCTGAGTTATGACTAAGAAGTCAACATATCAAAGACAACATATCTGATAATTTAAAAATAAAAAACACACTGTTTTTACTTATGTCTTTACTTATATATATATATAT
>NW_015617163.1:0-1041 GCF_001515605.1 Sinocyclocheilus anshuiensis
TCGCTGTGAACAGAGCTGTTTTTGACAAGGTAAAAAGCATGTTGTTTTACATGACCATTGAGGAATTTTTACCAAAGTATACTGTAGACATAACATGAAGACCCTAAAGAATTATAACAACTTGTGGAAAATGGGCATCTGATGTCCCCTTTAAACTTTAAAACCTTTACAATACATCTGCATAAAATGCACAGTGATAACACAAGTCTGTGCAAAAAAATCACAACTAAAGAAACAACCCTTCACTTTATAACAAAAGCATGAAAGTGCATGACTATTTTTCTATTTATTAGCCCACCAACCAAAAGATCTGAATTATCAAATATTAATTTACAGTTTTGCAGCTGTTGACAGAACTCTGCAAATCAGTATGTTTTAACACAACATCATCTCACTTTAAATACAGCAGCCCAGAGATTTGTTTAACAGCCAGTGGAGTATGTAAATACCATTGATGCACTTTCACAAGTGCCAACACAAACGAGGGGCGCATTGAGTCCTGTCGAGGGGGTTAATAAGGGATGTATAAATAGGCTGACGATATTAAATATTGAGATTACATTCAGAAGCATGGAACAATTAAAATGTGACCGTGTATAGAGGCTCCCGGGGTGGCTCCCTATTGATCACAGCTCTGCAAGACCAGAGCTCTTGTTTTGATACTCAGATAGGTAGAGATCTAAGCATCTCAAGGGATCAATTGAAAAGCGCAGCCACAAAAACAGCCAATTAGTAGCCACACTCCACAGCCTCTCTCTCTCTCTCTCTCTACCCCTCCCCACTCTCTCTTCCTCTCGTTCTAGTAAATTCCGAGGGCCTCGCTGGTTTTTTTTTCTCCACACAGTCTCGGTTTATAAACAAACCGAGATGCGTATATATACACACGACAAGGAGCTCGATCCCTTGTAGCAGGTAACACCAAATGCAAATGAACCTCTCATGCCCTTCGTGCCCCAGAAGTCCATCCGTGTTCCCTCGTCTGAATTTCATGTTCTGGAGTTCTGGAACCCCGGTGTAATTCATTATCCCTGTCAAGTTAAT
>NW_015617164.1:0-1041 GCF_001515605.1 Sinocyclocheilus anshuiensis
TTTTTTCTTTATCCCAAAGAAGAGATTATTACCAGTTATGTAATTTCTTTTGAACTCTGTAGTATTTCATCATTGGTTTGGAATGAATTGAATGTTGCTTAAGCCCATAGCTACCATTCCAGTGTGCTAATAACATTTTTTCTGCAGTGGTTTGTCTTGGAAGAAGTTGCTACAGGCAAACTTCATCTCAGATTAGAGTGGCTGTCATTGTACCCGAGTGCTGAGAAACTAGATCAAGTATGCACATACCATCACAAAAACTGACTGACATTGATAGACATGATTAAACATACACTGGCTAAACTTTTTATCATTTCATTCTTGTCATCATCATTTGCTCTATTTTCTATCTTATTAGGTATTAAGGAGCCTTAGGGCCAATGACAATCTTTCCTCAACTCTGCTAGTTGTTTACCTGGACTCTGCCAGTAATTTGCCGGTAAGAACAGTAGTGATGAGCATACATAGGTTCTGTCTGAGGATCTGCTGTAGGACAACATTTTCTAATGTCCTGCGGCAGATACATGTTTTACTTCCTTGTTTACTTTCAGTTTCATTGTTTTTATATTCTACTTTTATGAAATGCTGGAAAGTGTTATTTATGTTCTTTGATAGTCTAGTTTGATATGAATACAAATGTGAACAAGCTGCAGTTTTACACACCCTAATGATTTACATGCAGTGATGTTGTTCCCTAGGCTGTATCTTGCAAGGTGCAATTATCATCTTGTTTCCCCCTAAAGATATTATTCACCCAAATATGAAACATCTGTCATCATTTACTTGCCCTCATGTTGTTCCAAAACTTGCTTTCTTCTGCAGAACACAAAATAAGATATTTTATATTCCAACTATTTTTGTGCATACAATGAAAGTCAATGGGGTCCAGAACAATATTGCAATTTTCATTGTGGGCTGAACTATCATTTTAAGGAATGTTTGGTATTTAATTGACACCTTTTAATTAATTATAAAGGTAATTATTAGTTTGGAATGACTGATGTACAGTGCCGACTTTAATGCTTACATTGTGCCTTCCTC
>NW_015617165.1:0-1042 GCF_001515605.1 Sinocyclocheilus anshuiensis
GAAGAGAAAATGAGGCCAGTGCCCCAGATGAACTCTAAACACACAGAAACGCATCCGTTCTCCACAGATGTGGTCAAGCAAACACTCTACTGCCTTCATCCTCGGGCTACAAGCACATTTAAGATGGGAATGCATCGTGAACACTAACAAACCTCCGAACTCAAGGGGGCGATAGAGAGAGTTTCCTTTAAGCAATAAACAGCGGAGATTCTCCTCAAACTGTAGAAGAAGAGTAGAGTAAACTTACTGAAATAAGAATTTATTCAGAGCATTTATTGTTCAGCACGTTCATATTTCTCACCATGTATGTGATGCTAAAGAGCGACGTGTTCGGTCTTGTCTTGTTTGATTGCCACATGCAAATGTATAGCGCTGTTTTTATGAAAAATTCCCCTTGGGGATCAATAATGCCTGTCTGTTTGTCAATCCATCTATCTAGAGATCTGTAACCAGAGACAAAAGGGTTGTTAAAGTATGTGCGGAAAACCTGCTTAACAGCATGTATGGCGCCATTAATATGTTCCTTGTGAGCTTTCTAGAAGTTATAATACACTTTGACCCCAAAAAGTATTTGGATGCTTAAGCTGCATTTCAGAAATGCATTGCATTAAAAAATAAAATAGTGTAATTTATTGTAAATATTGTGCACTTTAAGCAAATAATTTTACAATGATTAAAGGATAGTGAACAAAAAAAATGTGTTAAAAAGATCTGGCTGTATTTGATTGCAAAAATGTGCAAAACCTGCTCTGATATAGTAAATATAGAAATGACCTCCTATGTGAGCTTAACTGACAAAAACTGCCCAAAAACAACTTTGCACCTTGATACGATGTCAACAACTTTGTCTACAAAATTTTGCAAGGATAAAGCAGATCCGGTGGCCTGTAACTAGGTTACCATTTTCAAGAGACCTGAAGGAAAACAAAAAACAACCCCAACATAAAGTGTAAGTAGGTTGATCGCAACATAATTCAAACAAAGAGCCTGCAAGGAGCCCTCGACACACAAGCAACCTATGAGAAAACGCTAGTCCATCAAT
>NW_015617166.1:0-1041 GCF_001515605.1 Sinocyclocheilus anshuiensis
ATAAAATGACCCAATGGGCTGAACCCAGCATTTGGGTTAAAAAAATTAACCCAGCACCTGGGTCAAAATATTAAAAATAACCTAATAATATGACCCAACAGGCTGAACTCAGCATTTGGGTTAAAAAATAACCCAGCATTTTTTAGAGTGTAGTAACATTTGAAAACGTTATATGAACGTCCAACTAAAACGTTACAGAATATAATGTTCCGTGAATGATGCATAAGTAACATTTTTGTGCTACTGTTTTGAGAACATTATTAAAGGCCAATGTTCTATTTAGAATGTTAGTTCATAACTTTGTAAAAAGCCTTGCCAGATTATCCACAGTTCTGAGAATGTTCTCTGTTAGCTGGGACACAATGTGTCATTTAAAATATGGGTAAAACAACTGTGAAAAATCAATACAGAAAGTTCCCTCATATTGATTCAGTTCATTGGACCCTATTTTTACAGACTGTTTGAGTGTAGAGTGTATAATGTGATGTTTCTTGTACTTTTGTCTTTCTATAACAAGTGCCCCTACAAAAAGACTGTGTAGTTTTCTGCAAAACCCTTGTGGCAAATTCTAGTGAACATTCCTGCTAAATTGCCACATGTTCATATCTTCATATTCAGATGGTCTTTGCAGTTGTAGCAAAGTCAGTTGCGCATTGTAATTCTGTTGTGCACTACAAATCTGCATGTTTAAATAAATCTTTAAATCTTTATGTTTGGCAAAGAACTATGTGCTGATAGTGGCAGAGATTTACTGTCAGTTCACCTCCATTGCTAAAGATTGGTAATCTTCTGACAAATTAAATTAGCTACAAATTCATTGCCAGTTTGTCGCAAATAGTTTTTGCAGTGGTGATGTTAGCTCAAATGAAGCACTAATTATTTTGGATGTGTTTGATGCTTCAATCATAATTTCATTAAATGCTCAAGTTAACTTAACTTCTGTCAGGACCACTATCGTCAAAATGATAGCTACTTAGCATAACGTTTGGTTTGGCGGTATGGTTCTATTCTGGGCAAAAAACTCCCTGCCCATCCATGCAG
>NW_015617167.1:0-1042 GCF_001515605.1 Sinocyclocheilus anshuiensis
GTTCTTCGTAGAGAACGGCGCTCACACACACGTCCACCAGCGGCCTTGGAAGCAGGTTACAGACGCGGAACATCAAGCAACGCTGACCTCTGACCTCACACACTACGGCCTGAGGGCTGAACAGGATCCCACCGCAGCGCTTTTGAGGGCGGGAGAACTTAGCCACAAATGCACCTGAGCAGTGACAGGGGGGAAAAATGGAATGAAATAATATTTAACAAAGTGAATAAAACTGCAAAATAAATTATTGAATAAAGAAAGTATTTATTATTGATAATAATAACAATAGAAAATAATACATTTTATTTTATTTTTTATTTTCGTCTGGAAAAACTTTGGCACAAATGCACATAAGAAGTGATGGGAAAAAATAGGATGAAAGGATGACAAAGGAAAGAAAATTAAATGAAGCTAAATAAAACTGCAAAATAATAAATGTAACTATTAAGGTAAATAAATTATAATGATGGTGATAATAATAATAGTAATAATAGAAAATGTGTAAATAATAATAATAATTATTTATTTTTGAAAAAGGTAAGTTTGTTAAAAAAAAAACCTTGCCACAAATGAGAGATGAAACTGAATTTAAGGAATAAAAAAAAATAAATAAATAAATAATTCAATAAATAAAGGTCTTTAAAAATTCTTTACAGACAGATAGATTGGTTTGAAATGTCATTTGATTTTTTTTTATACCTATTTTATATAAACAATATATAAAAACACTTAATTTTCTTAAAATGCAATTATCTGTTACCATTATCTGAATTGTGATTCAGTGAATTCCACTTCCTGTCTTTACAATTCAACTTCTTGTTCACAATCATAATTCTTAAATTCTGAATTTTGCCCAGTTCTGGTCAAAAACACTCAAATTAATACATTTGTTTTTTCTCCGTTGACCGCCAATACATTTTTTGTAAGCAAATGTTTCATTATATTATAGTAATAAATGGTTGTAAATGGACTTTCCCCCTGTCTTTGGTATCAAAGCACAGGGGCAAGTTCAAGCTCAAACCGGTGCGCAACGTTTTGCTAC
>NW_015617168.1:0-1040 GCF_001515605.1 Sinocyclocheilus anshuiensis
TTTCCACAACATTCTAATTTATTGAGATGCACCTGTATATATGCATGGAGAACCACTCCTGAAATTACAATGGTTGACAGTAATAACAATCATAATTTTTTTAATTGCAAAATTGCGTTCTGGGGAGGGGTGCCCTCAGTAGAAATCGGTTAGGTAGGGAGGGAACAGGGACTGAAGTGGCCCGATCCTACTTGCTTTGAGGTATTACTGATATAACTGGGATATTTTGTCGATCTTTGTGACAGCATGACTCTCTATTAATGGTAAAATAAAACATAACCATGGGGTGCTGTCAGATTCTTTGTTTAGTCAATCAGAACGCATTTGAGCGTGGCAGGAATTTGGAGCGCTTTTGGAGGGTGCTAAATCAATGTTCGCTCTTTCTCATCTGTCAACAGTGGATTACACAGCCAAATGCCCTAAAAATGAGTACAGAAAAGGGGCCGGACATGATCATGATTTCTCCCTATGGGATGGGAAAGCAATTTGTACTGCCCCTCCCTGGAACGCGATTACGAATTCTGGGGGCCCAAGTTAATATACTTTCCAGGAGGCTCAGAAGCCCTAGTGGGTTGTTACTGCATTGCACTGCAGTACTTTTCATTGGTTTTCAATGTATGCATATTAGACCGAAGTGTTTGCAAGACGTTTTGCTGCTTTATGCAGCATCTCATGCATGAGTGTTTGTTTTAAAAAAGTTTAGATATAAAATCTCATCTCAAGACCTTGCATTTTCCAGGAGTTACACCGCATTTAGCTTCAGTGTGTGTGCATCTATTCAGTGCCCAAAGTGTACCAGTAGAGGCTTTGTCAAGCTCCCTTCGTGGTTCCACTAATGTTTACACTAACTTAATACTCTTGCCTTTATTTGCTGCAGTGCATGCTATAGACAGTATTCAGGAAGTTTTAGTTACAATAACTTTTTTTCATGAGACAGTCTAATCTCTGCAGCAAACGGTCTAATCTGTTTTCTCAGAGCTTCTCACCACGAGCTGATGCCAGCAGCAGCCTATTATCTCATTACAGTGTGACAGACATTG
>NW_015617169.1:0-1042 GCF_001515605.1 Sinocyclocheilus anshuiensis
ACTAGAATCACCTTTCCAAAAGTGCCTTTACCCAGCAGCTTTAAGTAGTCAAAGTCACTCATTGTCTAAAGAAGAAAAAAAATGATTCATGAAGTTTTTGTAAATCTGCTCAGTCATAAAATCTCAACATTTTAAAAAAGGCTTTTATAAATAAAACCTACTTTTTATATTTTATTTATAATAAACACATTGAGACAATCCTTATTAATAGAAAGAGAAAAAACACATTTTAGTCATACAAATATTAACAGCTTAAACTCATTGTCACATACTTGCAAACTCACAATTTAACCGTTTTGGGCAATATCATCTACAGTTATGCCAAGTAATGGATAATGTACAGCCAGCCTGACATTATCACAAAATAAACCATGGCAGGGTGAATAGGACCCCAAAGCAGAGTGGAAGAGTCTCATATAATGCTGAACAGGATTATTTTGACAAGCTGATTCTTAGTCATTTTGTTTATTACAGTAATCCACATTATTCCAGTCCATTAATTAACATCTTGTGAAGCAAAAACCTGTTTGTAATAATCAAGTTCATCATCAAGAGGTTTTTAACTTCAAACCGTTGCTACAAACTAAAATACAAGTCCTCTATCCATAATATTCCTTTCTCCAGTAAAAAAGGTTGTCTCATCAGAATCAGGAGAGAAATATAAACAGATAAAGCACCGTTTAATAAGCGAAATACAGTCCAAGAGTTCTAAACAAATATGTTGGTGGATTCTGATGTGAGAGGGCAACAGGAGACTGACTTTTTCTCTGGAGGAAGTGTTATTAAGGACTACAATTTTGGCCAGAAACAACAGTTTAAATTGAATACACCTTAACAATAGATTTGCTTCTTACAAACAAACAGCTTTTTGCTTTACAAGTTAACTGATGAACTAGAGTCATGTCAATTACCTGTGGATTACTGTGTTGTTTAAATCAGCTTTTTGAACTCATTCTTATTGCACCCATTCACTGCAGATGCTAAGCAAATCTGATCAAATGAAGAAACAAACTCATCTACATCTTGAATGGCCTGAGGGCGA
>NW_015617170.1:0-1042 GCF_001515605.1 Sinocyclocheilus anshuiensis
ACCCCGATGACCTCCTCCAGACTCAGCTCGCTGAAGTCCACCGTCTCCGGCTCCAACTCGCTCGGTCCCAAACCGGAGCCCTGCAGCTCACCGTATCCGCTGGGCTTGAAGGAGACGTAGTTGGAGGGGAAGATTCCCACCTTGTTGTTGACCTTTCCTGCCCACCATCCTTCGTCTCCGGATATCTCCGAATCCAGAGACAGGACCTCCACTAGGTCCCCTTTACGCAGTGTGAGTTCGTCTTTCCCCGCAGCCTCGTAATCGAACAAAGCGGTCCAAACCGGGTTGGTGAAGCTGCCCTTCTGAGTCTGATCCAGGCTCTTCCAGGTGGACAGCGGCCCGCGGGAGAATATGTTCTTCAGCGGCTCCATTGAGAGTTTACAAGGCGCTTTGAGTGAAATCAGAAGAAGTGTGATGTAGAAGTTCAGGTGGGTTCGTCACAACCCTGTACGCCCGGATCATCGGTGGAAGCGTCTCCACCAGACATCGATCCCCATGTAGACGCCAAATCAGTCACTCGAGGAGCATTTACCCCGAAAACATCACATAAGAGAGGAAAACATCTCAAGATCTCAAGTCCTTCTAAAACCCATCGGCATCGGCCCTGGAGAGTTGAAGTCTGTGCTCAGGGCTCCATTGAGGGCTCAGTATTTTTAGCTGCTGGTGGTTTTGCCTGAGCAGGAAGCGCTCAGAAGAAGAATAGCAGGAAAAGCCGCTTCGACTCGCGGCCAAACGCGCTCGGCTGGATCTCGTCGTCAGGTTTCTCCATCCGGGCCGAGCATCGCGGGTCTGATCGGTTTCTGAAGTTCTGCTCGAGTTCTGGAACTTCTTTCTGGGCGGCTGGAGCAGGAAGAGGCGCGCGGCTGATCGCGTCTAGCTGTTTCAATGGCGTCGCGTCGTTTCTACCGCTCCGTGTCGATCGTCTTCATTCGCGCGGCTCAGAGACGCTCGTAAAGGCGGTGTGTTGAGCCCGTTTACCGTGAACTCTTCCCCGTCAGTCCGGTAGAGGGTGGGACAGGAAAAGAATCAGATGACTGTCGAC
>NW_015617171.1:0-1042 GCF_001515605.1 Sinocyclocheilus anshuiensis
TTTACAATATATTAAAATAGAAAACAGTTCTTTTAAATTGTAATATTTTTTTTTACTGTTTTTTTTTAATCAAATAAATGCAGACTTGATGAGCATAAGAGACTTTTTTCAAAACATTAAACAAAACTTCTGAACTGTAGTTCAGTTTTCTTTAAAAACAATCTACTCTATCTAATATTTTATGTGCTATTTTCATGCTTTGTAAGCATGCCAAACTCAATTGGGAGTATCAGTTGTGAGTCAATCCTCTGGATGTTGCGGCATGTGTTGCTGTCTATGTACAGCATTTCAGTTCAGTCACTTCGGATGTTTCTTAGAAGACAGCTGCCTATGTAGGCAGCAGACAGCAGGGCAGCTCACTAGGTTTCAGAGCTTGAATGTCACCAGGTGCCTCATTACTGCCTTACATGAATGAACGAATGAGGATGGAGGTTTATTTGCTCATAGTGTGATCACATGATCTCTGCTGGTAGAAGCTGCTCTTTTTTCGTGGTTTGTGACTAGATCATCACTTTCCTCTGGATAGCCAAGATCAGGCAGGCTCCGCATCAGAACAGAAAGAACAACAGCTATCCTCCCGAGGCCCTGACCAAAAGGAAGGACACAGCTGATGACAGCGGCTTTTCCCGGCAGAAGATCAAAGATTGTGAGGCTCAGTGGCTATGGATTAGATCAAGTACAGTCCAGGCCTTTTTAAACCAGCGCAAAATCAATCCCGGCCCTAGAGAGGCTATTTACACTTACACAGGCTAAATATACACATTCCACATGTAAGACCACTTTCCCACTGTATGCAGCCTTTTGATAAAGAAATAGTTCTCTCAGAAATGAAAATTATGTAATTTACGCACTCCGTGCATTATACAGTACTGTTTAAAAGACTGAGGTAGGTAAGATTTTAAAAATATTTTTGAAAGAAGTCTCTTATGCTAATCAAGGCTGCATTTGTTTGATCAAACATACAGTAAAAACAGAAATATTGTGAGATACTATTACTATTTAAAAGAACTGTTTTCTATGTGAATATATTGTAAACTGTAAT
>NW_015617172.1:0-1042 GCF_001515605.1 Sinocyclocheilus anshuiensis
CAGCAAGGATGCATTAAATTGATCAAAAGTGACAGTAAAAACATTGTTACAAAAAAATCTATTTAAAATAAACACTGTTCTTTTGAACATTCCATTAATCAAACCATCTCATATTCACATCCAGCACATTCTGATTAGGAGATCTGAGAGCAGATTGCACAGAGGACAGCGGAGCGCTTCAACATGACCTCAGAGATGGAATATTTACCACCTTAATATTCCAGCATGCAAAGTCCAGGGCAGGAAATTATAGACTTTAATTGCATGTGTCATCTATTTTCATAATTTCCCTGAGTTATGCCCCATAAAATCAATGCGTAACATTTGCTAATAATACCCACCGTCACATTTCAAATGAAAAAGAGCTATTTATATCCTCGCTTATTAACCTCCTATGTGTTCGGGTATAACTCAAAGTGTCATTTGCAGGATAAAGCAGCCATCCGGTCAGAGTCGTACACTAGAATTGGACAAAGAATGGAGAACAAAAGAGAATGGCAGAGGCAAGAATTTAGGGATGTAGAATAATCAGAACAGCAATAAATATGAGTGAAACCTGCCCCAAAATGTGATGCATAAATTAATTTATTTATCAGTTCTAATCATGCTCAAAAACATCCAGTATTTTGAAGCTCTGAGAAGCTTGTGAGAAATTTAATAGTAACCAAGAAATCATATAGTCCACTGCGTAAACAGCAAATGCCACAAGGCAATATGTAATGTAACGTCATTAGAGATACCAGTAAAGTCTTTAGTCCAAACATTAAAAAGCGCAAAATTATCTCAAAATGCTGCCCAGAGGGCAAAATATTGGGAAATGCTTGCAAATGAGATTCTGACGGCAGCTCACGGGTAAACATTCAATGATCTGAATATTTATCTGCATAATACATACCTCCAAGAGGTATTTTATATTGCTCATTATTAGAGATTTTGTTGAAGAATTTCAAAAGCTACATAAATTACTTGGCACAACACATATGTATGTGGCAATACAACAATGACCCAGTGCCATGGCAAAAATGTACATTTATAATATCGT
>NW_015617173.1:0-1043 GCF_001515605.1 Sinocyclocheilus anshuiensis
AATTACTTAAAAAAAAAAAAAACACTGACCATACACTGTCATATTTCTCTGCACCCTTACAAAATAAATATCACATGGCTGATCACATATTTCTTTACATTAAATATTTTAGGCACAGTCGGCAAATGCTTTGCTATTCATAGGACTATTACAGACCATTTCCCATCGCTGATCCTCTATCATTTTATTTCTCGTCCGAACCCCAGTGCCAGGAAACTGAAACATATTTTTAAAGTGCTTTTACAAGACTACCCGACTAATCTTTCAAAAGCATGAAAATCAATGCCCTCCTCGGCCCCCGTCTGCAGGAATTATGCACAGTCTCACACTTTGCTTGCCGAGTGCAGTGAACTGATCTAATACTCCTTGACCTGCTAATGTTAGAGCAGCAAAAGTTCAAGGCTTTGCCAACTGGCATTAAATACGTGTTCAGGAGAAATGGAGGAAATTTTCATCATGGTGACACCATCAGCTCATGATTTTGTCTGATACTAGAGTTACAGACTGCGAGCGTATGCATAACGGCTGTCTTTGTGAGAAACCTTGCAGTATAGTGTACAACAGATAATGCAATTGCAGCTATAAACTACGTGGGCGACCATGTATCATTTTTTTATTTATCCAAATTCATTTAAACTCTCAGGTGACAGCTGGAACTCAAGAACATGCTCACAGCAATCACCGGTTCCCAGATAAAGCAGAGGAGGCAGCATTATGAAATGGAATAAAGTGCTTAGAATTTTCTCTTTCATTATGTATTTAATCTGTAAGACCAGCAAGAGACCAGAAATAAGTATGTTTTATGAACCTCTACTTTCAATGCGTATCACTTTGACTATGCATTTCCCTTCATTGTTTTGGGGTTCCTTCATTGTTTGCAATGGGGTATTTTTAAAATTAAAATACTTAAATTGGATTGTATTTGGGTGACAGGGTTTGTAACGAATCCGGTCTGTGGACTTCCGTCCGATTGCCATCAGAGGTCACCCTTCCATTATATTGACACTCACACTACACAGACTGTTTCACGTTACCTTGGACTA
>NW_015617174.1:0-1042 GCF_001515605.1 Sinocyclocheilus anshuiensis
TGTCCCCAACCCACACAGAGAAAGAGAGAGGGAAGATATTTACAGAGAACAAGAAAAGATCAGGGAGGGAGATTAGAAAGAAAGATGCTATTTTCTCATTATGGACCCAAATACACTTGATAAATATAGTCTGGTGTTGTTTTGCTCAGAGGGTCTGGTACGAGTGTGTGTGAGAGAGTGAATGTGCTGCTCTCTCTCAGTCATGCCTTATTGAACCCTGATTCAATTATCACAGAGCGGTTAGGCAGAGAGGAGGGGAGGAAAGATGGAGAGGGAAGAGAACATGAGAACACACTTCACTTCATTTAAAGAGATCAGCAGTCTGCATTTAGTGTTCACAAACATCATGAACAGACTCTAATGAACACATTCAAAACAATTGTTTTGTCAGTCTGTTACTTAATTATTGCATGATCTATATTATTTAATTAATTTGCATGATCTATTAATCATGCAAAGAAACATTACACAACTGTGATTTCCTCCACTGCTTTAAAAATGCCATTGATTGCTGTTTCATTAGAAGACTTCAGCCTAGATCTGACTCAAGAAGGTTCTCACAGTTGTACATGAGCAGTTTGTGCTTCCCGACCTTTCTTGTCTTATGTATCCTCACTATCCTGACAGTCCCATCAGGATCACTTGTAGTACAGAAAAAGTGTGTGTTAGAAAGAGAGAGAGAATGTATGCAAAACTACAAACTCAAAGCTTAGGTCTATGAGAGAGGAGAGGGTGAATGTGAGAGTAGAGGTTCTTTAGCACTCAGACTCTGTTTGAAACATCATCACGCAGGCCTCCAGAGCTGCTCTACACACTCAACTCACTCTTTTTGCTTCATTCTTTATTCACTACTTTTAGTTTGGTATGATTCTTTAAAAGAAGTCTCTTATGGTCATCAAGGCTGCCATTTATTTGATCAAAACAACTGTAAAACAGTAATATTGTGAAATATTAGTACAATTGAAAGGAACTGTTTTCTATTTTAATACATTTTAGGGTAATTTATTCCTGTGATGCAAAGCTGTATTTTCAGCATCATTAC
>NW_015617175.1:0-1043 GCF_001515605.1 Sinocyclocheilus anshuiensis
GTTGATTAGGCCTGAAACAAAACACAGCATTGCCTCTTGGGAGAGTTTTGAGGAAGCTAATTAACTTCAGATATAAGACATTTGTCAAAGCAGTTCTGCGACGGCTATCGAGCTAAAAACCGTGAGCGGCGTTCGCTCGATTTTCAGGGAAACCATTCTCATTTGCACAGTATTACTGAGTAATGCTGGCTGATTAGACGGATCGAAAACAAGAATGTATCATGGTCTGCTGAACTGAGGATGATGAGTATCACACTCTCGCTAGCACATCCTGCTATCCGAGCTACATCGCTCCCCTGGGTCCTCCTACCCCGTACCCTCGTCTCCATGGCAACATGCCCTGCCTCACATTACCCAGAGAGAGAGTGGATGCTTACAACACTCCTCTCAGTCTGTGGTTCTTGTTGCTCCTGCTTTGGAACAAACCTACACTGGTGAGTGGTAGTTTCTTTGTGTGGTGGCAGGACTTGTTATCGTTCTGGTAACGCCGCCTTGTGTTCTTTAATTTAGCCCTGACAAAAATGCTGAGGATAATGAGGCGCGGATGAGTCAAGAGTCCCTCTTTCTCCCTCATTTGCTCTGTTCATGTTTGCTACAGCTCAAATAATGGGTCAGCCCAATCCATCTATCTCAAAACACTGATTCTCTCGTTTCATAAACAGAATCATACAGCTAATAGTTAAGCTAATCAAGTTGTTGAACTTCTTTTCACGAATACAGCATGGTTAGTCTCTGAGGTACTTCCTGTGTAATTATTAGAACTATTATATCTCCATCTGCTGGCCAAACACTGTAAATACAAGACGTGGATCCACAAAACTATTTCATTCAATCATACACCGTATTTTGCCTCAAAACGGGGGAAAAACGATAAAATTAACAAATGTAGCAATAAAGTACTTTTTAGTAATCCTAAACCATTCTCGGTAGCTAATGTGAAGGTCATAATCTCCTTGTTATAGGCCTAATACTACAAGCTACATTTATATATATATATTAAAAAAAAATCATATTGTGAAATATTATAATTTAAAATATAATTT
>NW_015617176.1:0-1043 GCF_001515605.1 Sinocyclocheilus anshuiensis
TGAGGATAAAGCCCTTCATAACAGCAAAGATGGAACCAGTCTCCCAAGAGAAAGTCGTTTAGTTTCACATAATCAACTGTCAGAACAGACTGACTATGTAACGAAAGCAATCTGAAGAAAATCAAAGAAACGCCTAATAAAACCAACAATGTGATTACATATCATGCAGGCCTCCCACACATTCTGACCAATGGATTTCCATGATTTTTCCAGTCATTTCTTATAAATAAATATGGACTAGAATAAACAACACCACATTATACACAAGGTGTTATCTCTAGCCAAATAATTAGGTTGGTGTTGAGCATTAGAAAAAAAAAGATATTGACTACAGAAATTGCCATGACTTTTACTAATTTAATTTATTTCAGTGACTTTTCAGGTCTGGAAATAACACTTTTGTAATTAATAGTTATTTCAAGGGTTTCAAAGACCATGGAAACCCTCAACATGAGACAGCAAAACTGTTCAAAGTAAGTGACAGAATGAATGGTTCCATTTATCATTACCAAGAAATTGATGGGATGAAGAATTTTGTGGTCTGTTTAGCAAGATATTAAATTGCACAAACTTTGATGCATTCATTGACTACATTTTTGAATAGCTGCTACAAAATACTACAATGCAACACTCTATGAGACAAGCTAGCACCCATTACAAAACACTGAGCCAAGACTTTGTATAGAATTAATTCAATTCACATTTATTTGTATAGCGCTTTTCACAATACACATTGCTGCAAAGCAGCTTCACAGAAAATGAAAGTTTCTACATTACATCTACGAGTAGTTTATCAGTGATGATGACTATGTCAAGGTGATGTCCATATGGCAGAAAAGTACAGTAAAGATCATGCAATTATGATATCAACCTAACATTTCCATAAAACAACTGTACAAAAACTCAGATAATAAATGAAAGTATGATGACTCACACAATTCAGCTTCTATCCATCTACTCTTATTTTCTGCATGAAAGCCTAAGTGGTTTCTTTCTTTCTGATGCTCTCTATTCTTGGGAAAATAAAATATTCCAGTTCACTT
>NW_015617177.1:0-1043 GCF_001515605.1 Sinocyclocheilus anshuiensis
AATACCGCATACCGCGCTATTGAGCCACTCAAAATTACCACAAGGAAAATTCCCTCACCTCGACAGCCCTACTCACCACTGCTTTGAATATATTGAAACTGAGTGATTACGGGCTGGCAGTCTCCAAAATAAGGTATATGAAATGACCCACATATCTTGTGCACTATATTCTAAGTAGCTTTGTGTGGAAAAACAGGCCAAACTTTAAAGTGATAATTCACCCAAAAACAAAAATCCTGTCATTTATTTGTTCCAAACCTGCAGGACTTTCTTCTGTGGAACACAAAAGAATATATTTTGAAGAGTGTTTAGGACCAAACGACATTGGACCCCATTGACTTTTATTGTATGGAAAAAAAAATGTTTACAAAATACCTTCTTTTGTGTTCCACAGGAGAATGAAAGTCAGACAGGTTTGGAATTACATGAGGGTGAGCAAATGGTGACAGAATTTCCAGGTTTTCATACATGGATCACACTGTATATAAAAACATACCTTCCATATTACAATTAGACATTCATTTAGACTTTTACTGCAACATTAGAACCTCAACATTAAATGTCAACATTGACATTTTTCAGATGATTTTTCTGCAAAATGTCATATTATTCATGACAATTAACCTACAGCAAATGAGACTGGAACCTATTAAATCATTATATGTTCATCTATATGTTCATCTATCTAGGTTTTCCTTGAATTATAGTGGCAATTCAGGTCAGTTCAGCTTGCTTCGGTGTTCCTGCAACAAATTTTAGAGTTGGATCCTGCATATGCAAACCAAACGTCAAGCTTTACATACAAGATGCCCTAAAAACAACAACAATTAATTATCTAACACCAAGACAAATAACAACAGCCAAATCAAAAAGCAAAGGGGAAGTCAATGTGTTGAGCTTTATCAAGCACTACAATACACAAACGTCTCATAAGAGTTTTTATAGGCTATATCCCTTACTAATAAACAAACTGTCTCAGGAAGTGTCCAGGGTATGATCTAGGAACAAAATCATCTAGATGTTTTCTTAATGAAAACTCCCTT
>NW_015617178.1:0-1043 GCF_001515605.1 Sinocyclocheilus anshuiensis
TCCAGCCTTGTGGGTTTTTGAATGCGTGTACTTTCACATGTGTACAGGAGTCACAAATTGGACTGCTTTCTCCACATGCTACAAGGCAGAGCACTACAAAACGTAACGACTGGAAACTTGTATGCAGTGTGGAGACATATTCACTCCAGGTATGCATTGTTAGTTGTTGCCATGGAGTGTTTAGCTTTCAAAGATGAATTAAAACATTAGAAAAATGATGAACATTGAAATATTTCTTTTCGTTGTTTCCTTTCTTTGCAAACCTGTAGGATCTGTAGGTCGAGGAAGAAAGGGGGAACTTATTATTCGTGAAGACACCCACCCAGACTTCTGCAGCGAGTTCTGCTAAATCTGTGCTCTTATTTGAGTGTGTTGTGTGCATGATGCAGTGGCTGCAGAGCAGTATGAAAGATGAAGGAGTGATTTATCATTTAATTCTGTGCGAGTTCTCATTTTGAATGCCGCTAATGTTGGTATGTTATTCTGTTGTGTGTTCATGGTTTTTTTCTATTTCATTGTGTTGGTAATGCATTTTGCATGCATTTATTTAAGTGAGATTATGTAAATTAAGTCAGATGCCATTGAGAAGCAATTTATAAATAGAAAATTACAGAAGACAACCTGACAGTGCTGCTATACTTTAGTCATATACAGTTTTATAATAATGTGCATAATCGGTGCAAAGCACACATATTTTCTACTTCAAGTAGAAACTTGATTTAACATCACTCCAATAAAAGCAGATGTGGCTACTTCTTAATCTACGCAAGTATTTGAAGTCAAAGTGGACTACTGAGAGGAGTGAAGAATCAGCCAATCAAAGAATGCACTTGTTTTTAAGAAATATTTATTCTCACATGTAACAAGAAACTACGGGATTTTCAGGGATGGAGAAACGTAAGATTCTATTTGTATTTTGGTAGGCAGACTCAGAATGTTTTGAAGTTAATGCAAACGTTTCTCCAAATGAAAATATTTGGTTATTGCCCGTAATTATCTGTGCCCATTCCCACATTGTACAAACTACAGTGTTTGTAACTAAG
>NW_015617179.1:0-1043 GCF_001515605.1 Sinocyclocheilus anshuiensis
TTTTTGCCAAATATTATATATAATATTCGTTTAAATATTCGTATTTAAATTATATATAATATTTGTTTCTTATATATGTATGTATGTATATATCTATTATAATTTTTACCCTCTAAACAATAACAGTTTATAATATAAATTTTATATAATATATAATAATAATTAAATAATAACAATATATATTTGTATTAAATTTAGATAAAATATATAATGTGTGCACTTGTTTATATAATTTAGAAGTATATATACATCACGTATTTTAATTATTTTCTATAAATACATTTATTTATAATTATTATTATCTATAAATTATACATAAACACACTCAATTTTTATAATACATTTATAAATAATTTTCATCAAATATTCAACATTTTTTGTTGCAGTAAACTGAGAAAATGGAATAACATATCACAATTCTAAAGTATGTATTTTTGTAAAGAGGGAAAATAATGCAGTGAAACATTACTAAATATTATGCTTTTGATAATTACAGTGGGTTAATAATTAAAAATATGATTAGTACAATGAGTATCAGTTCAGCAGATTTTGTGAAAATACAGTGGAGGTCGAGACCTGTTGGATGCAGCTACTTGACGAGAGTTTTAATGACTAGTTCAGTTTCGACGAGAGTAAACAAACCCAATAAACAAACACAACGCTTAAGAGTATTTTTTTTCCAATCTATTGTGAGTGGAGCTGTTCAAATTAAGTGCACAAAATAAAGCCGGGGATACAGATGCCGGTCACGCAGCGGGAAAAAGAAGGGCTCCAGAAGCAAAATAATGGAAATCACCAAAGAGAAATGCAAAAGAAAAGGCCATGACGTTTCTGGAGAGCTTGGAGATGTTTAGACTCTAAGCTTCATCGTCAAAGTCCAAACACGACAGTGTAACTCAAGTACCGAACGCACTTTTTAGAGATGATAATTTCTGGGAAACTTGCTCTGAAATTCCTCCCTGAAGCTCTTCCTCGTCCTTTTAAGACGGATAAGACACACGTACTGACGTTTTCTTTTTTTTAGCCTTTGCTTTAGTCGGAAA
>NW_015617180.1:0-1043 GCF_001515605.1 Sinocyclocheilus anshuiensis
TAATAATAATAATAAAAATGCTAAATTCTGACAGACTGCTGGGCTCATGAATATTAATCACATAATCTACAATCGCTTGAACTGATTTGTTGAAATCAGAAGTTGAAATAGGATTGCCGCTTGCATGAGTGCTCGGTCTTAAAGGCTTTGTTTTACATGAAAGGCTAAAATAATTAATACTTTCAAATGAATTCCATCATTTTGTCAGGAAAAAAAAAAGTAAGACTCTCTCGCTTTCTATCTTAACATGTGCATGTGTCCTGTTTAAAATACCAGCATATGCTGGTTTGGTATGTTTTGAAGCATGTTAGCTGGTTTAAGCTGGTCCTTAGTTGGTCATGAGCTGGTTTAAACTGGTCCAGGATCAGTATCAGCTTAAACCAGCTCATGACCAATATATGTTTTCTTTTTTCTTAATTTTTTTTTCAACGGGGTGTGAGAGTAGATATAGAGGCTGCGTCCGAAAGTGTAGGCAATGACTTTGCAGACCAAAGGTACCTCCCAAAACTGATTTCAGACAGGCAACATAATGGTTTAATGATCTACAACAAAAAAGAGCTTTCTCATAACTAAGCGGATTTTTAATTTACAATACTATTTTCTTGCTTGAAATTACATAAAACATTTTTTTTTTTTAATAGACAAATTTGGTCAACAATTTACATTTACACACAAACTGTGACTTTCAGATACCATCTTTAGTTTTCGCTCAGCTGTAATAGAATGAAACGCACAGGATTTTGGGATATCAAAGGCTGTGAAGGATACATCTATGCTGCCTTCAGCGGTCAATTAAGTACTTATCTGAGTATTTTTTTATTTTGGCAAACTTTTACTTTTGCTTCACTACATTCCAAAACATAATATCATACTTTTTACTCCACTACATTTCATAAAAACATCACTACATTTCCACATTTTTTTGAACTGGATAAATCAACAAGGCGAGAGCTTTAAAGCTTCATTTCATAAAAATGAAAATTACTCCATTATTTACACATCCTAGGTGTATATGACTTTCTTCTTTCAGACAAATACAATCA
>NW_015617181.1:0-1043 GCF_001515605.1 Sinocyclocheilus anshuiensis
ATGGAATGCTGCATTTCTCCAAATCTGATGAAGAAACAAACTCATATACATCATAAATGGCCTAAATTCAGATGTGTACACTCACATGTAACAACTTCAAAGTCAAGTTAAAAACAACCATTGAAAGTTTCAGCATCTTCTATAATTGGAGTCGTCCAATCATTCGGTGCATCCATAAAGTCATGCAATTATAGAAAATGTTTATACGCTCGATGATAATAAGCTATTGATTAGATTCTCGCTGCAAACAGTCCGAGAGCTCACGCAGGCTTCCAATTCAGGCTTTTAGTGCAATGTGCTCTGCACGGTCGGACATCTGTTCATCTCCTGCATTTGCATATAAACGGGCCTGAAAATAACCAATCTGGGTCTGCGTCCACCGTGTCTCGGTTTGATATCGAGCCGCTGTCTGTTGGTTTTCTAGGGTGAGCAGGTCTCCGTGATTAAATCTGTCCTGCGGTCTAAAGCTCGTGGGGCGACATCAAGCAGAACGAGAAGCTAATTAAATGAGATGACAGCAGATGAGATGACAGAGCAGTCTCGCCATCGCCATGTTTTCTCGTCCTCATTTGTGCATCCGAAGAGGATACATGTGAAGTTTATATCGCTATAATTAGAGAGAGATTATTATGACCTCCTTTGGAATAAACAGGGAAACAAATGGTTGCCATAGACTTCGACAAAAGTACTGTGGTTCAATATGATGGTCAAGAACGATTACCATCATCACATTCCAATGCATTTACATGGTACTCCACAACCATAATGAACAGATTTGCTCAATGACAACGCTGCAAAAAGTGATTTTCTTCTTCAGTATTCTTGTCTTGTTTTACAGTACAAGTATTTAAACATTATTAAATCAAGATAAAATACAGTAAAATAGCACTCATTAAGACTTGTTTTCTGAAAAATGTTTCAAAATTAAGTGAGTTTATGCTTAAGACAAGAGCAAATAATTGCCAATAATCTTAATTCAAAGGGAAAACAGGTTTAATTTTCTTACCCACCCTTATATATAGATGCTCTTGTTTTAAGAATAA
>NW_015617182.1:0-1043 GCF_001515605.1 Sinocyclocheilus anshuiensis
CAATCTCACACAGATATTAGAGCAAAAGATATCCTTGAAATGGAATACAGTTTAGATGTAGTGTGACAGAGCACCAGATGCTATGTGCTCCGTAAATCATGCGGTTTGCCCACTGCCACTCTCAAAGCACTGAGCTTTAGACAAATCAAATAATAAAGCTGGAGCGAAAGATAGATTACAACCACAGTGTTTATAGCATTTATCTCAAGATTAGACCTACTGTGTTTTACAAGAACTTGACACTGCAAAAAAATTGGTATTGATTCAGTATTTCAAAATATATAAACAGGCTTAAAGCAAGATAAGCATAAATTCTGGTTAAAAAATGTAATCCTATTACGGTTGTAATCTTAAAACAAAAATTGTGTTTTAATATAACAAATGAATAGTCTGCACCTTATGCAATTTGGCTTCTCAAGTAAATTTATCTTGTTTTAAGGAGATATATATCCATATATGCATTTTTTATATTTATCTTGTTTAAAGGATTTGTTTAGGATTTTTAGGTATTGTTTTTTAGATATTGTATATCTGAAACTTTCAACTCTTGCTTCCACATCCCTTGTAATTTTCCCACTATCTGTCATATCTGTTGTTCTCTTCGTCAAGAAGTTGGTCTTCC
Organism: Sinocyclocheilus anshuiensis; assembly: GCF_001515605.1. Taxonomy (NCBI): domain Eukaryota; kingdom Metazoa; phylum Chordata; class Actinopteri; order Cypriniformes; family Cyprinidae; genus Sinocyclocheilus; species Sinocyclocheilus anshuiensis. The sequence continues at coordinate 623 of NW_015617182.1, forward strand.
CTGATCTCTACCATCCTCCTTTTCCTTCTCTTTCGTTCAGCCTGGACCAGTTGAACATGAACACCCCCCAACATATGAGGTGCGGTCTGGCAAGTAATTAGCCGATGGCTGTTCGTCTCGTGATGATGCTAGGGTGGGATTAGCTCTATAATCTCCCAGCGCATCTCAGACTTGGGATGAATTTCTGCTCCATCCCGCAGATAATCCCACGCTCCCTAATCTGCAGCAGTTATGCCATGCTAATGAATTTGATTTGATCCTGGGCACACATGCTAGTGTTCATTGACCCAAGGTCCTCCTACTGGTTGGGTGAATGAACAGCCCTCCAGGTTAAAATGATGCTGGGCATTTTGCCCAGTTTGCTTTGTTGATTAAGCTTCCATTATGTCTGCACTTCCATAAAGTTGCAACGCTTGCAGTA
>NW_015617183.1:0-1043 GCF_001515605.1 Sinocyclocheilus anshuiensis
CAAAGAGAAAGGAAAAATTGAAATTGCATCATATGATCCCTTTAAACTTGTAATTCAGAGGCAGGGTTAGCCCACTTTTTAACCGGGGTATAAAAGCCCTTTCCAGAGTAGGGTTAGCAATGCTTTTACGTACAGTGAAACGATGTTGTGTGGAAATGTTACAGACACCCACTCGCGTGCCTTATGCATTATAAAGTCACAGAAACACTGTTTCTACTGTCGTTTTATTGTTTGAGTAGAAAAATGTCAAAATGCGTTAATTTGAGTGACACCTTTTATGTCTGTAAAGTCCATTCAGAAAAAAAAAACTTGATAGTACAGTAAGTAATATTCAGAGTTGCAGTGCTAGAGCCATTATGTAAACAGGTCTCATGCACTAAAAAAATTATTTATTGAATTGACTAATTACTAATTTATATATTATGAATACCCAGGATTAATTGTTAAACCCAGTAAATTATGAGCAGTTTGAAACGTGAAACAAGTCTGAAAAAGTGTAAAGGAAACGTATGAGAGGCAAAAAAGACCAGATTTAAAGGTAAACTCTTTAAATAATGGCACTAAATAGAACCTGGTTTCAAAGTCTCCTCATTCACCTGCTATTGTCTGGAAACACAGGCTAACAGGCCCCGAACTGCTAAAACAAACAGCACCACACAGCTATAGTGTTTACACGTTTCGAGTGAATCAACCAACTAATTACTTACTGTTTTTACTGGGATAGGAGAAAGTATTTTAACCCAGCAAAACTGACACACTCAACCTTTAAGCCAAACTAAAGCTCGATCTAACGCTAGAAGAACTTGAAACTTTGGTGATTTAAGGCATCCGGCTGCCTGTAAGGTTTGTTTTCCAAGTATAAAAAGTGTACAAGGAAATCAAATATCGCTTGTAATATTATTTAAAGAATCAGCTGGGGAAATCGTATTTGAACATTATACGTGTTCTATCAAACTCTTCATAAAATGTTTGTTTGATTCTCTTCCATGTCACTTGCACTTAGGCAAAATGACATGTTGTGTTGGAGAAGACCCAGCTTGCAA
>NW_015617184.1:0-1043 GCF_001515605.1 Sinocyclocheilus anshuiensis
CATTATGTGTTTCTCCTGTTGTCTCTGTCAATAAAGAAAAAAAACAAAACAAAAGAGTTGCCATACCAATGCAGTCTTTGGCCTAGTTCCTCAGCCTGTTTTTCAACTCCATCCCTATCTTTATTTCTTTCCACCTCATGACTGACAGACCCGTGTGGTGCAGTGAACTTCACAATACGGGCTTGTTAATCCTCTTTAAAGCTATGAAAACCTCGCTGTCACACAGACGACGATTGTCTGATTTTTGCCATTTTTGTTTTCTTGAGAATGTAGTTTAAAGAAAAGCAAAATAACAACTAGGCCATTAATCTTAGTGCACTATAGCATCAGTTTAAGATATAGTTCAGGTGGACAGACAGTTGACCAAACCAGAGGTTTAATTTTAGCCCCTATATGTGCAGTAGACAGGTCTGGCTCCTATACAGGCCTGATGGCGACTGATAGTCACGGGTTCTAATCCCGCTGCCTCCCTCCCAGCTCACCTGTAAGAAACTAGAGGGGCGTTTAGTGACTGTCCCCTTTGTGGGGGGTTCGTATGGGGTGGCTGGGGGCTCGACTCTTAATTAGGAAGGTAGGGCAGTGAAGAATCTTCGCTTGACAGATTAACATGCACAATTTAACCACTAACCTTCTGAAATGAGCTCCCCCAAAATACCTGTGGGTCCCGTTTCAGCGCGAGGGCAGAGGTGACCAGAGATGACACTGAGCAGAAGGGTCTTCATTAAGCGGACCTCTTCATATCTAAAATCAGCAATATCGGTCGCCACTCAAAGGAGAAACACGGCTCTGTTTGTGGTTATGTAGGTTTAATTGTCTTAATTTTGTTTCATTTTAATTGCTGTAATTTTTGCTTCCCTTTTAAATGGGCCAATAACTAATACAGTTAGTTATGAAAAATTTCTTCTCAAGCATCGTAAGTAGGAGTGGGAATCTTTCGGTGCCTCATGATTTGATTCATATCAATTCTTGGGGTCACAATTTGATTACGAATCGATTCACATTTTGTCAAGTCAAGTCGAGCTTTATTGTCAGTCCACACATGT
>NW_015617185.1:0-1026 GCF_001515605.1 Sinocyclocheilus anshuiensis
GCAGCACAATGCCAATGTGCTGAAACAAAACCAGTTTCCCTTTAATGCCAATTAAGTCGCGAGGCCGGCTTCGCTAGAAATTCATAGCTGAGATTCACTCACCATGCAGCAAACCTACATTTGCATAATTTTTAAACAAGTGACTTTCTTTGTGAAAAGAATAAGGAACATTTGAAGGAAACTGGAGCTGCTTGGAGAGATTGTTTGTATCTGGTGCAAAGGAATAAATCAGGTCTCGCTGTGGGTCCAGAGCAGAGACATTAATCTCTGAATCTAACGAGCGGCGGGTGTGGATGACGTCTGGCGTATAGTGCAATTAAGATCAGGAGTGTGACCAAACACACACACACACACACACACACACACACACAGAGAGATGAGGGCCTGGACAGAAGCGGTATGGTCAAATGAAGATGGAAACAGAGAGATAGAGAGATATGGTATCAGGGCAGGCAGACAAGAAGTCTATGATATTGTGAGGTGATGAGTCTGTTCTGACTCTTCCACTAATTCAGTTTTAAACCCGCAACATACGTCTGTGTTTACTGACGAGCCCTTATTTAATTCATCATCGTGTCATGCGGTGCAGTGGCATGGTTGCAAAAGTTATTATTTTCATATTTGTATTGTTTTGTTGGGGAGATCTCTGTGATATTCACTTTATGGCACAACTTGACCCATTAACTGGGTATGTTGTCACATCACAATATGGGTTAAGCTGTCTTAATGGAACTTGGCATTAAAAAGCCTATTTTAGGCTTGAAACATCTGTAATGAATGAATGATGAATGAACGGGGAAAAGGTAGCCCTAGTGAAAAAATAAATATACTTAAATATTTCAATTTAAATATACTTAAATGCATTTTTTTTCATGCTAAGTATTCTACAAATACATTTTAATATTTATGTACTTAATGAAATGCCCTGCAATTGTACTTTTAGTATACTAAACTGGTATAGCCTAGTTAAAATCTGCTAATTTAATGCACTTTAATTGTGCAGAAGTAGTGCTGAAGTCCAATTAA
>NW_015617186.1:0-1043 GCF_001515605.1 Sinocyclocheilus anshuiensis
TAAAGTAAATACATATTTTAAGTGAGTTGGCAGAATGCAGCGATTAGATTGTTTTGCTTGGAACGCGCCAGAGATGAGGTTTTGTTCAAGAATAACAAACAAAGCAACTGATAGCACAATCATGTTGGATTTCCGGTGGATTTGGTTTAAATTTACGATTTAGGGATGAATGGCAAGTCATTTGTGTTACCTCCAGTAGTGGTTAGTTAAGCTGAAAAAAAGTGCTTAGGTATTGTCCTACATGATAACTCAGAGAGAGATTTGGTTATGGAACAGATAAGTGCTTTGGTCTGGATGTCCTTTATGAACTGAATCAAAAATAGCCCCATTAATTTATTATGCACTTAGAAATAGTCAGTTTACATTTGTGAAGCGTGGGGTAGAGTTTAATTCGTCATGTTTAAGATGGATAATGGCCACACACACACAAGAACACATGTACAATATCTGTTTCTCCATGTTCCTTTACAAGTATCTTTAAGCTGTTTTCAGAACAATGCCTTGATGGTCACAGCTTTACTGCAAGAGTGTCTGTGCAGGATGTTTTAAAGCTCACCTGCTGTGTCTGAGTGGTCAGAGGGATAGAGTGTGTGTTTGTAAGCGTATCTAAGCAGTATCTGCAGTCCTAACCTCCCAGATTGGTCATTTTGTAACGTTGCAAATTAAATTTTTTTTTGTGTAAATTGCAATGTGCAAAATAGCATGCACATAATGCCATTTCTCTATTTTTAGAGTCAATCTTCATTCTTCATGCCCAATCAGTTTCTATAAAACATTTTGTCATAAGGACACTGTGTAGACATACATACATGCAATACATAGCACAATTTTATTATTAATTATATGGATATTATTATTCAAAGAATAGCTCACTCCTAAATGGAAATTTTGTCAGTGTTAACTAACTCTCATTCTGAACCAATATATGCTGTTATATTTTATGTGTAACACAAATTATGATTTTTTAAAAAGTATCTTTATGCAGTTTTTCATATAAGCTCATGGTGACATTTGTCAAGATGCACCAAAAAAAAAAAAAAAAA
>NW_015617187.1:0-1043 GCF_001515605.1 Sinocyclocheilus anshuiensis
TTAACAATAATAACCCTGATGTGAGTCAATCATTGAAATGGAAGCAGTTAATATTAACTAGTTGCTTTTACATACTCATGCATAATATGATATTTAAATCTTTTGCTCTGTTTCTTTTTCTTTAGATTTGAATCCCTGTGCATTGGACTCTTGGTCACTGGTGTACATTGTGAATCACAGAACATGATATGAGGCAAGTTGGGTTTCTGCTGTTAAATGCAATTCATTACAGACACAGTATGTCAAGGATTTCTGCTTTTAAACACGCATACATTTTGTGGATTTCTCTGAAGATCTCATATTCAAATTCTCCTTGAACTTAAATGTATTCTATGATACTAAGAAAACATACTGTAACTTTCAGAACTTCCTTCCCAGTGAAACAAGCACTAAACTAAACTGTGTAAAAGACTCATTCGGACTCAACAAACTTAATTTAAATCCAACTATGATGAACCTAACTTGACCTTTGACCCCAAGCAAACTGTACATACCGATACAGACGACGTCCATGAAGCCGTACATCCCGTAACAGATCTGGAAGAGCAGGTCTTGCCGTTGCCACTTGGCCGAAGGGCTGAGAGACGACCACACCAGCCACGAGATACTGGCGATGAGGAAGAGCGAACCCAAGATCGCCGCCGCTATCTGGACCTTCTCTATGACGGTGAGCGAAATCGCTTGCCACTTCATTAAAACACAAATGAGACAGAGAGAGCAGGGGATTTCAGTGCTACTGCATTTCTCTATTCTACTATTTAGGATGGAATTTCAAGATCCAGTTCTAATTCAGAAACAAATCTATTTTTAATAAATAATTTAAAAATTCAATTTTTAAATGCTACATTTAAATGATTCAAAAATTCCATGTTAAATGTTAGATTTAAATGATTCAAAAATTCATTTTTTAAATGCTAGATTTAAATGATTCAAATAGTCTATGATTTGAAAACAAATGATTCTAATGAACTGATTATTTTGGATTCTATAAAAAGAACTGATAATAATCATAAATGTTTCTCGAGCAGCAAATCAGCATATTA
>NW_015617188.1:0-1008 GCF_001515605.1 Sinocyclocheilus anshuiensis
ATATAAACTCACAATTGCGAGAAATAAAGTCAGAATTGTGAGATAAAAACTCACAATTACATAATTGTATTTTTTATTCAGTGGCAGAAACGGGCTTCCATACTGAACAGCAGGAAAAAATGCAAAAATAAATAAATAACTGTATAATCAGGGAAATTTAGTATTGCAAATAAAACGGATGTTTTAACATATAACCAGTGTTAATAATTTTGTTAATAATTTCAGTGTTTGATATTAAAGACATTTTCTGTTATTGTTGGCCGATGAGTAATTTAGGATTTTCACACTGTGACAAAACCAGACGAGAAGCGTTGATTTAGGAAACGAGCCCCAATGGCAGGAAAATGACACATTTGGCTGCTCTCACACACACTCGCGGTCTGACCCTGCGTGACCTCTGACCCGTGCGTTCGGCAGGGTCACGGTCTGTCTTGGCGCTTAACGATTACAGTAATGAATGCAGACAGACTTATGAGGATGCGTTCGACCGGCAGGTGTTTCTGTCTTTATTAGCCTGGGATTATTTACAATCTGAAGAGATTAAACTGTGAAAATAAGAGATAATTACACGGTAAATCATCATAATTTCTTAGTTTATATATATTAAAGTATTAAAGCAGAATGTGTGACATGAAGAAAATTCATAATATAATTTGACGAGGCAAACAGAATTTGAATTAAATGTAAGGAAATAAGAGTTAACACAAACTGAAATTGAAATACATTTCTTTTGATTGTAATTCGGTAAATTCCTCTTCCTTTAATTTCAATCCAAATGACAATTCAGTTTCCTCTTCTGCCTAATTAAAAATCACACTTATGCACTGCAAGGCTCCGATTCTTCATTTCTGACTTGTGCATGATGCTGGTCTGCCGATGTACAGCTAGTGGAGGCTAAAGTCACATGACCACGTGACACATCATGCCATCTATAAATTATTCAGTGTTCTATTGAGTCACACCTGTGTATTACACACACACACACACACACACACACACACACACACA
>NW_015617189.1:0-1043 GCF_001515605.1 Sinocyclocheilus anshuiensis
GAGATAGTGAACTTATTTTTTAACGAATCCTTGTAGTCTATTCCACCACCAGCATGGATCATGCCAATGAACTCAAGGATCTTCCCATGAGAGTGTCTAATCCAGGAAGGTGCCTTAGAGGTATCACTGAGAGCATATCCAGATATTTTACAGGAAATGGTAAAAGATTCTCCAGGTTTTACCAAAAGGGAGCTTGGCTGGTTGTGTTCCACGCTGCTGTACACATCTGCAAATTAAACACACACACACAAAAAAAGTTCATTTTGAAATGATCTTTTTTGTGGTTATTAATGATGTTAAAAAATGCTCAAAAAACCTTAAAGATTTGAACTCACAAGGTGTGACAGACATCAATAGAAGCACAAACAGATAAAACATGATTTTATGAGTGGTTCTTCTCAGCTTCGTGGCAACACAAGAGAATTATACACAGCAAGTGTGGGGATGGGTATATAAATACTGGAGAATTTGCATTGAGTATTGGTAATGTGCATGTGCACAGGGTGAATACTGAAGGATGGTTCACCAAGAAATGCACATTATGTCATCATTTACTCATTTCAAACCTGAATGAGTTTTTTATGTGGTAGCCTACAGAAAATGTGAATATTGTGGCTGCTTTTTTTCCATATAAAGAAAATGAAAGTGGTTTGTTTCTGTCATACTCCAAAAGTATTAAATAAATAGCATTAAATGTAATATTAATGTCATTATGACTTGTGCACTTCTCCTTTTGTTTTCTAAGAAAGGACAACATATAGGTTTGGAAAGAGACAGTGGTTTGCTTTATGGTCACTTTACGGGTGAATTCTGTCTTCAATATGAAATGGACTGCTTTGAATGTGTCTTATAGACATTGTTAGTGCTCATCTAATTAGAACTCAATCAGTAAGACAACTGCTGATATGTTGCTCCTTTTAAGCTGGATTTATAACTTAAACACGTTTAAAGACAAGAAAGAGCAAAAATGCATCAGAGTCATTTGAAAATAAATGTGTAAATTAATAAACCACATCAAATCAAAGTAAAATACATTTATTAAA
>NW_015617190.1:0-1043 GCF_001515605.1 Sinocyclocheilus anshuiensis
GTGATTTCAGCAAAGACAAACAACACCCATGTTTCTTTTTCCAATCAAATGTGAAAATCCTGACTGTCTGAGGTCAAACTGAACTGAAAATCAAATGCAAACACCTCAAATAAGCTCATCTAGAGACAATAAGAGCGACTCTGTACTTGCGGTTTAACACAGATAAAGACTACACCAGCAGAAAATAAAGCGTAAAGATCTGAATTCATTTTGGTGCTGATTTTGTGTAGAAATCGGAGATGTTTGCAGAGTCTTACTAGAGCTGAAATCCTCATCAAATAAGCAGAAATACATAATAAACAACAGAGACACACTGACGGGCGAAGGAGAATTAAGACGCAGAATGATGAATTATTTCTCATAATTTGATTTATGCTGCCTCTAAAAATAACTTGATGGCTTCCTGCTCTCATTAAAGGACTCGTCTGCTGATAAAAACTAAGTATTGCATATGATGTGCAATTTTCGTTTTTATGGTCTTCCATTACGGTTTATTAATATTTAATGAGCAGGCCTTGTGCATACGCGGCTGAGGGTCGAGCGGTCAGACGCTCAGATATCTACAGTAATAATCCCTCTGATATCAGCGGAGCGATCCGTTCCCGATCCAACCCAAGCGACAAACGCAGAAGCACCGCGAGACACACCGTGAATGCGACTCAATTGAGTTGATGTGTCTTTATCATCAATCCTGTGATGTAATCAGAGAAATGCTGCCATTGAGAGGCGCAGAAGACAAAAAATCAATGCGGATTACCCACAAATCCACTGGGCTCTCAGCCTGCCAAGGTGATTATATGTGGCCCTCAAATTACTAAAGCAAACAGGCCAACAAAAGCCCAGCGGTGGCTCCGTGTGTGTTTATGGCAGATGCTGGAGATGATGTTCATTCAGTTTGGCCCCTGAGGGACGCGAGAGTCTGTTCAGTCCAGAGAGACGCACATCCACTTATTACTGAATCTCAGGAAAACCTGTAAAAATCACACTGAAATCAAGAGAAAACTACTTAAAGGGGTCATATGATGCTTTTTTAAAGATCATTA
>NW_015617191.1:0-1043 GCF_001515605.1 Sinocyclocheilus anshuiensis
ATCATTCTAATATGCGGATTTGGTGCTCAAGAAACATTTCTTATTTATATCAATGTTGAAAACAGCTGCCCTGCTAAAACCGTGAATTTTATTTATTTTGATTTTTTTTTTGTATTATTTCTGATGTATAGAAAGAGTTCAAATTAACAGCATTTATTTGAAATATAAATCTTTTGAAACATAAATGTCTTCACTGTCACTTTCAATCAATTTCAATCATTTTTTCTTGCTGAATAAAAGCATTAATATTAAAAAAAGACTTTTAAATAGTATGTGTGTGCATATATGTCATTACGTACCCACTCATGAAGTCTCCAAATATGTACATGCCATTTAAATTGGGATTTTCACAGCCTCTGTAAACATATCCACCTGTGACAGATTTACCCATTTTGTGTGGATATGCGTAAATTGGAAGAACATCATCTAGAAGTAAAAAAGTACATAACATAATAGTACGTAAAAGACTTCATGGGTTGAAAAAGATACTTACTTATCCATCCATCCAATCACAATTAATTACATTTATTCCAAACATTAAGAATTTGAAGGACTGACTTTGGGAGTAACTGTATTCCCACCTAAAGAGCTGTTGGCACAGAGTTTTTTGTCGTAACAAGAGAAGCCCTCTTTTGCTCTCCAGCCATAATTCTGGCCCTTCTCCACAATGTCTACTTCTTCATACTTATTCTGGCCCACGTCCCCACAAAAGATTCGTCCTTTTCCTTCCTTGGTTATCGGATCTCCTCTGTCTACCGAGCACCTCCACATGTTCCTCACCCCATAGGCAAACACCTCCGGACGAGCATTGGGTTCATGCAGAAACGGATTGTCTGGTGGGATTCTATACAGTGGCCCCCTTTCATTGTCATCTACATCAATGCGCAGAACCTTTCCCAAAAGGGCAGATCTAGCAGTAACATCAAGATAAGAGAAGAACAATTATTATAGGCAATCTGTCCTTCTTGCACCAAACTGAATTTAGCTTCTTGTACAATATCAGAGTTGAGTTCCAGACTAATCATCTTAACTTGTTCTGTGCA
>NW_015617192.1:0-1043 GCF_001515605.1 Sinocyclocheilus anshuiensis
GTAGCATTTTTACAGTATTTTACCGTTAAATTCACAGTCATTTTTGTACAGTGCACATCTGATCAGCTGTTGTGTGTGTGATGGTGGTTTGATCACAGTTGGGCTGATCAGGAGGAGAACCTCTGATTCATGATGTCTGAACGCGGTAAACAACAGCTTACTGTGGTATCGGGGCATTAGTCAGCGAGACTGACTGTCAGAACTCAAACCCAAAACCGTCCCAGTCTGACATGATGATAAACACTGCTGAACTGAATCACTAACGATCTTCTTACAGATGATGTAATAATCGTCGTTCTCTTCATCATCCTCATCAGAGACCTTCAGCATTAACCAAAGCCATTAAACACTTTCATGGGTTTTCCACACCGCACCTAACCTGGTTATCGTCTTTTTAACCTCTGCTTTTAACCTCGGCGTTTCACACTGTAATTTCAGAAACGTGTAATTTTCAAACAGGGTTGTGAGTGCTTTTAACCCCGGGTTATGCAAGCTAGTTAACCACACGACAGTGTTAATTAATGTGGCATTAAAGTGTGAGAAGAAACAAACGACCAATCATAAACTGAACAGCACAGGCCTCATTAAATATTCATGAGCTTCGTATAGTCACAGAAGCGTTAAGAGGCAACATGTCAAAGAGTGACAGAAAATGTGCATTGGACTGAAGAACAGACTTTTATTCTTAAAAAAACGATTAAAAATCAATTTAGTTATCTGAAATAAAATATAAATATTAAAGGAAAATTCTAAACTTAAAAATCATATAGGTTGCCTTGGAAACTAACTGAAATAAAATAAGTTGAAGTACTAAAAAATACTAAAACTGAAATAAAAAAATAAAGCTAAATAGAAAAATTAGCAACACACCAAAACTAAACTAAAATTAAAATTGAAAATATATTTTAAAAAGGGTAAACCGCAATATCAATACTAGAATACTATAATAGCACATAGATAATGGTAAAATATCACTGATTAGAACAGAAGAGTCAGGAATACATAAACACACACAAACGCACACACACACTAAACACACACAC
>NW_015617193.1:0-1043 GCF_001515605.1 Sinocyclocheilus anshuiensis
AGATTCAGGTCTGATGTTTGGCTACATTTATTTCCCATTTAATGCCCAATTAGCCCCTCTTGTGCCGGTTTGTGTTTCATTTACATGGATGGTTTGTTTAACAAAAGTCTTGCGGTAGCAATTATGGAATAAAGAGGGATGAGACTCCATTTCCTAAGCTGTTTCCTTTCTTCCAATTGTGCTGTGAAGTGTAATCAGAGAAGGACTGATGGTACTTATCTCTTTCATTACGAGACTAAAGATGGGACACCACCTGACACCCAAACTGAAGGAAAGGAATACAAGTAAACGATTTCACTAGTGGGGATTTCTTTAGAAAAGGCCTCTGTGTGTATAATTTGAAGCCATTGTGAAATCTGTGTAGGGAAATCTTTTGCCATCATGCAAAATTATAGATCGCATGGATTCCTATTGAAATGACATGAAAATTTGCAGAACAACGGTAAATGTAACTCCACCTTAACTCACAGTGGTGAAAAAAAAAAAAAGAAGCTTTTCACAGAGAAGCATTCTGTCGCCTTCACCTAAATCCTAACCTCTTATAGCTCTTTTCATTTCCCTCTTTAAGGTGGAATAATATTTAAATATGACAGAGTGACCTTGGGTAATCAAAATCCACAAGAATGCCTTAATTGAGAAAAAGTTCAGCAACCATACTAAAGCAGGAACTTTCAAAAACATGAACTGACCCCCATAATATTTAAAGGGGTCTGGTTATGTGGCATGTGGCAGACAAAGAGTGAGGAAGACTCATTAAAGCCTGTGAAACATTGTTCCCTAAACACACCTGAGCTCTGTCCTGTTAAGCCAAGAAGGAAACACATGGAGGAATTAGGAACGGCTCCATGATCAACATTCACAGTTTCAGGATGTTTTGAAAGACATTCAATCTTTCTTTTTTCCATCCTGGTCTATGTGCTGATAACATTTATAGTCCTCTGGGGCACCTAAATCAGAGCGATGTTTTTGCCTCAGTTTTCTAATTACTAACAGCATCACTCAGTTCATCTGTGGCGGGGGTTTTTTTTTTCAACCATGGGCAC
>NW_015617194.1:0-1044 GCF_001515605.1 Sinocyclocheilus anshuiensis
ATTCAGCCGAACACCGAAAGAGCTTTTTTTGCTATTTTCGGCCGATTAATTTCGGTTGCCGAATATTCGGTGCATCCCTAGTGGCAACAGTGTAAAAGTAGCCTAACTCCATGGGAAAACTGCAAACTTGGCAACACTGCTTGGAAAAGCGCTACCTGAGTCAATGTCAGTCGCCACCGTCGTTTCTTCAATGATGTATGACTCGAATTGACAGGTGAATATCCGATCTGTCCGCTTACATGGCAGATGCAAATACATGCATCAGATTCATATCAGATTTATTTTCACATATGAATGAGGCCTGGAACCAGTCAGAATATCGGAATCCATGTGCTTTTGTCCTGTTGACATGTTCATTGGTCATATCCAATCTGTGCCACATGGAAGGAAAAAATTGGAATTGGATCACTTGAAAATATGTATGTAAATGTGGCCATAGAGACTTCCAAGACCTGAAATGAGCGTCAGACAAAGAAGACATGCAAAATGTGCAGTGTTGGGGTACTCAAGGAACATGGTTGGGAACCACTGCTATAGAAAATACGTTAACACAGGGAACAAACTTGCATTCAACATGCAAAGCAACATATGCAACCAACATAGTGCTCCACATGGAGACTCAACTCACAATTGATTCCTATTATGAAGAATATGTGACACTTTAGAATTTGGCCAATAGGGCTGCAAATAGATTTTCCTCAGCTTGTGTCTGGAAAATTATAGATATATTCATAATGACAAAAGTGACTGAAAGGAATTATTAATACTTAGCACTTGACCTGGTGGTCCAAAGACATTCCCTTCTTCACTTAAAGGGTAAATTGCTGTGCAGACATGGCTCTATTCCTTACCGTGAAGTGTGGTGGCTGGGGTGGAGGAGGTGGTGTGGGGGTGTACTGAGAAACGGAAGGGGGGATGCGGAGAGAGCAGTGAAGGTGGGGTTGGGAGGTGGGGGGGTAATGAAGGTGTAATTTGGGAACCATCTGTAAGATGCCTGCAGGGCTTCCTCTCCAAAACCTCCCCCTCCGGAGGGACGCAGGTGCT
>NW_015617195.1:0-1044 GCF_001515605.1 Sinocyclocheilus anshuiensis
ATGTATATTCAGTGTGCTATGAATACAACAGAGGCCACTGAAAAAAAAAATGTTTTACACTGCATTATTATGCAATCAAAAAAGATTTGTATTTAGATTAAATGTGAAATTGCATATAAAATTTCCATGTATTTGGATTACACATTTTTAAGAAAATAATAAACTTATTGATTTATTTGTATATATTTAATATATAATGTGTATATTTATCAGTCATACATAAAACAGGTAAGATTTCAGGACTCAAATAATTAATTAATTAAATAAATAAATAAATGCAAAGCTTATTATAAACTATTTGCATCTATTTATTTTACTTAAATAATGATATTTTTTTACAACTAATGTATTCAAATTGTGAAACACGCAATATTTAATTCTTTAAAACGTATGAAACAAATTGGATTTTTGATGATAAATATATAAACTGTGTATTTAAAACACATTCATTTTATTATTACTATTCAGTGTCTTTTTAGTATTATTAAGAAACTATTATAGTTTTTATTAATATTTTGAATTAATTTTATTTTTATTTTATATTGTTAATGTTAGTTAAAGACTTAGTAATTTTTGTTGAGCTGTAATTTTATTAGTTTTTATTGTTTTTAAATGTCTATCTATTTTGTATTCATTTTTATTTCAATTTTAATTTATAGTTATTAGCACATTGTTAAACTAAATGAAAAATTATAATTTAATTTCATGTAACATTTTTTGAGTTTTAGATTTAACTATAATAACCCTTGCACTATTACAGAAATCTGACCTGATTCATTTATTTATGACTGACAAATATGCATCACATTATTATTTTATTAGCTTACGTTAAAACGGTGTAATCCAAATGCATGGAAATTTTATATGCAATTCAAATGTCTTTGTATCTAGTGAAACACACAAGATGAACTTATAGAACAGCCTTTTTTGACAAAACAGAATCTTCTCTCTTTCTTGAGAGTTACATGAGACTTGAATGAAAGATTTGGCCCTTTTTCTTCCTTTCAATTTTCAGTTCATTGCCAGATTGTCCCCTCTGAAAAG
>NW_015617196.1:0-1040 GCF_001515605.1 Sinocyclocheilus anshuiensis
ATATATATATATAAAATATATATATAATAGTATCTCAGTGATGCTAAAATAACATTATTTGCCAATTTTTTTTTACTTGGATATTTAATATTTATTTGCTTGCTCATTTATGACAAATTTTTACATTTTTTACATTTTCATAGAACTGCACCTGTAGAAGAAAATGTATATCTCAAAATTAATATTTATTTTTCATACTTAAGATTATATTGTTGCGATTCCTAGCATTTAAATGATAGTTTTTTATTAATAATTTGTATTCATATTCAATTAATAATTTATATTAATTTATTATTAGTGTAAAATTAGTTACACTGAATTTATTTAAATGTATTTTTTCCCCTCAGAATATCAATTTTTCATATTGTCCATAATAATGTTGTGATGCCTAAATTCACTTGTAGCATTTACTGTAAAATTCTAAAAAGCAAAAATAATTTATTTAGAATTGTATTATCATTCATGTCAGTTATCAACCAAAATGTCAAAATAATTATAGACTTATGGATATCAGCCAGAATTTGAATATCACCGCATCCCTGTCTTATATAGTAGTTTCATTTTTGATTACATCATGGCTTACAACATGGACTACACCATTTCATTACAGCTCTTTATTGAGAATTTTTTAAAAACCTGTATGGAAAAAAAAAAAACTTGCGTTGGTGAAAAGGTGGACGGTCACATTTGCACTCTTTTGTTATATCTCAGCGAGAAGCTGTGCGAAATAAAAGAGATCATCTATTGACCAATAACCCGACCCCTGTAGGTTTCGTCTGTGAACTCTCCTTATACTGGCATTTCACTAATGGCCACACTCAGAGCCGGCGGGTGTGCAGTTTCTATCAGCAGGCGTTAATCAACCATTAATTAACCATTTCTTCCAGCCTGTGTTCAGTTCACCCCTCTTAATTGTAAAGGGGTGGGAGGGTTTCTCCATCTTTCCTCATCTTTGCTTCATCTCCTTCTTCACCACCCTCTTTCTCCACTCCCCCCTCTCGCTCTCTCTCTCTCTCTCTCTCTCTCTCTCTCTCTCCCTC
>NW_015617197.1:0-1021 GCF_001515605.1 Sinocyclocheilus anshuiensis
TCTATCTATCTATCTATCTATCTATCTATCTATCTGTCTGTGTGTATGTCTGTCTGTCTGTCTGTCTGTCTGTCTGTCTATCTAAACTTTTAAAATAAATATATAAATATATGTTCATGTTTATTCTTGCTTTATTTAAAAAAAAACTATTATTTAAATGTTAAAATAATAATGAAAATAATTCAATTTCATTCATTTAATTTTTAATAAAATGTATTATTATATTTTTACATTTATATTTTATATAAAGTATATAAGTATATTTTTATATTTCAAAAGAGGAGATATATTGAAATTGATATATTTTGATTTAAGCTGTTTTAAAGAAAATATATAAATATACATAATGGGGATAAAATTGCATTATGTATATTTATATACAAATATTTCTATGCAAATATTTCTATACAAATTTATAAAAAAAAAAAATTAGATTACTGAGAATTGATATGCTTGATTTTCATAAAATTACTGTTTATAAAACCAGGTTTTCTTAATGCAAAATGCATTTCTTTTTTATAGAGGGAGAGATTTAAACTGTTTGCGTTATTTTCATTATTTGTAATGAAAATTTGTAATATTTGTAATTAATTTTACATTTATTGATATTTATTTTTGTACAGTAAGAATTTTTTTTTTATTGAGAAATTATCGTGAGAAAAGTATTGCGAAAAATCTTACCGTTCCTAAAACAGGATTTTTTTTTTTTTATGCAAAATAGATATTTACTTTTTCTACAATGAAATGTTATTTGGATGTGTTTTCATAAACAATAAATTACCCAGCTTTCCATTCGAAAGCTCATATGTGCACAATAGTGAGCAGATGTTGCTTCATCTTTATCTAGCCATGTGGACACATTTCAGAGGTGACTGTGCAAATAAAGCAGCGTTTCAGAGTCCACACACACACACACACACACACACACACACCTTCGCCCCACACCGAGTGTATGAAAGGGGGTTTGTGACCACGCCTCCATCAGGGACCATTAAAGAGAGACGCTCAGCTGTCTGTCTGC
>NW_015617198.1:0-1042 GCF_001515605.1 Sinocyclocheilus anshuiensis
CACGAACA
The DNA here is from genome assembly GCF_001515605.1 of Sinocyclocheilus anshuiensis. Classification (NCBI taxonomy): domain Eukaryota; kingdom Metazoa; phylum Chordata; class Actinopteri; order Cypriniformes; family Cyprinidae; genus Sinocyclocheilus; species Sinocyclocheilus anshuiensis. The sequence continues at coordinate 9 of NW_015617198.1, forward strand.
GCTTGTAACACTCCAAAGAGAAAGGAAAACTTGAAGTAAGAACTTTAAGTAAGGTTCTCTGGCTTGCTTTATTGTTTGCCTGTTATTTGAATGCTTATTTGAATTGCATTGTGTCCCTCTGCTCTGACATTGTAACCTTGTGTGTTTGTGTGCAGATGCTCTCCAGTGGGATACCAGAGTTGTCTGATGTGGATGATCTGAAATATGTTTATGATGCTCTGAGACCACATGAATCAGAAGCAGATGCTACCATGCACTTCACCAGGTGAGAACTTGGAGACTTTGTCCCATTTGCTCTTGATGTCTGTCATTTTAAAGAAACCGTAGAGTGTTGCCTTTGGTGCCAGTAAGCAAGCACCTAACAACCAGCAGGAACACCTTTGCAACCAATCAAAACATCCTAGCAATTATAGCTGTCAACAGTTATTATTGTCCTTCAAATCCATCTGTCTTTTGGCCGTCATCTTAATCTGATCCCCTGTTCTAGGCTCATCGAGTCCAGTCTTGGCAGTGTGGCTACTAAGCTCAACTTCTTCATCCATAACCTGGCCCAAATGAAGTTTGCATCCTCTGAGGAGCGTCCCGTTCTGTCATTTGCTCCACGCATCTACACTCTAAAGAGTGATGGAGTTATTCGCAGCCTGTTTGTTTGCAGACACATCAAAACCTATACTCCAAGCAAAGGCTATGTAAGTCTGCTGCATTTTAGCCCAAATCCATTTATATGCATCTCAGTGTTGATGTATTTTTTCCCTTCATGCAGTCTTATGTTGTGAAAGTGGAGCGGGAACAGGGGTCAACTTTAGTCCAAAGGACCTTTGAGGAATTCCATGAACTTCACAGTAAACTGCAGCTCATCTTCCCTTCCTCAAAACTACCCAGGTACAGTGTTGAAACCTGACAGAATTGTGAATTATATCAAATCAAAAGCTCACTAGCTTTAGCTCCGCGGCTAGCATTTACTCACCCTCAAGTTGTTCCAAATCTGTATGAGTTTCTTTGTTCTGTTGAACACAAAAGAAGATATTTTGAAG
>NW_015617199.1:0-1039 GCF_001515605.1 Sinocyclocheilus anshuiensis
ATGACTGTATATATATATATATATATATATATATATTGTTCCATGGGTTTGGAATGACATGAGGGTGAATAAATTAAGGCATTTTTGGGGAACCTTTAAGTGGGAGCGGCTCCAATCAACTCACAAGTTGGCTGTAAGGGTGCCAGATAATTTTGTGAAGTAAAACTAAAGAGAAATAAGGAATCTACCATGGCAAACAAATCACCCCATATGTACATGCAAACAAATTGAGAAAAAAAGTTTGTGTAAAATGTGTATGACATGAATGCATGATCTCTCTCAACTCCTGTACTTCTTTTGTCCTTTACATTCAAAATTTGATGTCCACAGCTCAGAAATGATGCCAGGGCCCAGTAGAGGGTCACAGCTGTGGCCTTTCTTCAGATTACCCTCCAAACGAGAGAAAAGACCCCTCTGATGGGAGCCAAACCACCCTATATTCAACAGCTCAGAGTGTTTGTGCTGTGTTTATTTAAACTCAGCCTCATCTTTCATAAACCATGCTTTCATAAAGTTCAGCTTGGGCCTGTATTTGATTGTGAAGAGCTTGGAGTCCAGCATCCAGCACACAACAGAGCTCTTAGGGCTGTTTGCGGCTGGTACTCGCTTTAGCTGGCACAGAGGATGAAACAGCCTGGCACGGCTGCCCTCTTCTCTCTCTCGTGGGCCATACCCGGCAGGACGCCAGTCTGTGCTAGTGAGGCCACTTGTCTTTTAACAGAAAAGAAGGTTCTCTATCTTCTCCATCATCTGGCAGGGTCAGGCCTCATAGAGAGAACAATGGCTGCATACATCCAACGACAGAAAGCAAACATAGACCTTGCCGGGTAGCGGAAACACTTACAAACCATCCCTCATCCAGCACTATGTGTATGCGCAAGTCCAGCCCGGTGCGGTTGTTGGGATGCCAAAAGGTTTGGATTTTCCCAGGATTGCCATGTGGTACGGTGTGAGAGTTTGTGGGCAGGAAGGAATCTGCCCTCTTTCAGTGGCACTCAAAGGAAAACTGTGAAATCGGCTCTGAACTGCAGCGGAGGAC
>NW_015617200.1:0-1043 GCF_001515605.1 Sinocyclocheilus anshuiensis
TAAAAGCGCTATATAAATAAAGGTGACTTGACTTGACTTGAATTTCATTTTTATTCGTAAAAGGGCGATCTTGTGAAAGCTGACAAGAAATGTCTGACTCATATTTAACCCCAAAATAAGGGAAAAAAAGCAATTACATATATATATATATAAAAAAAAATAAATAAATTGTGACCTAATATGAAAATAAACCTTTACAATTAAGGGCAATTAATTCCCTCCAGTTCTCATTACTGTAATGCATCATCCTGGCATTTCACTTGCACTGTTATTATTTTCCCATGATGATTCTCATTTCCTGTACTGTAAGGAAATGAAGACTGCATTACAGTAAAACAAGAGTTTTTATGAGGCTATATAGCACAATAATACTCTACAATTTATAAAAAAGTACATTATATTTTGCATAAAAAATGAGACCTAGTATGAAAATAAACCTTTAGAAGGACAATTAATTCCTCTTAATTCTGATTACTGTAATGCATCCTGACACTACACTTATACTATTCTTATTATTTTCAATGATAATTCTCATTTACCACAAAATAAGACTTATTTATTTCTATTAAAAAGCATAATTAAAGGCTACATAGCACATTAATATTCTTCTCATATTATATAAATTGTTTTTTCATATTACATGAATGAAAATATAATTCTTATGGTAATAACAAAATGTGCTTTATTGTCATTATATTCTTTCAGCAAAATATAATATATTCATTGCCGTTTTATTTTGGGGTGAAATTTGACCTTGACATTTATTCTTTTTGAGAGGTTCTGATGCGAATCACTTAAATGCAATAACAGATTTTTTATGGCCACTTATAAACCTCTCTCACAAACTGCATTAAAATGAAATCAAATGTCTTACTGTAAAAGTCATGGAAACCAGCATTACAGTGAATGTGATGCCAGTGTCAAATAAAACCATTCATGCTCAGATTAGCAAAGGAAAGATCAGCAAATATTTTCCCTGACTAAGGAATTATACATACACACACACACACACATATATACATATATATTTATTTATATATATA
>NW_015617201.1:0-1044 GCF_001515605.1 Sinocyclocheilus anshuiensis
ATAACTAACAAACTGGTAAGATTTTAAAACATTTTCGTCTTAAATATTTAATCGCCATAATTATTTATGTGGTGGTGGAATGTTGTGGAATAAGTGGTTTGACTGCAACGTATCGCTTAAATGTCCGTCTAGTTTGAACTTGCTGCTTGCTCGCAATTGCTATGTTCACAGAAGCTTTGCATTTTTATATTATATTATATTTGCGTTAAATATTTCGTGTTTAATTATTTACTTATGTGACAAGTAGCCGTGTAATAAGTGGAATAATAACATCCAGCCGGTTGTTATCGCAGAATAACCCCCTTAAGGGTGATCGCCCTGTTGGGGGTTATTCTGCGATAACAACCTGCTGGATGTACATTATCTTTTTCTTATTTATGGGCTATATATGATAAATAATGGAATAATGAATACCCATTGTTATAAAACAATCTTTAATGTCTGAAAGCACAGGCTTCCACTACTGTCATTGAACACCTGAAATGCACATTTTCAGACCAAGCTTTTAAAAATAATGAGAGCAAAAATTACACTAGATAATTAATGGAATGATTTATTGTATAAACAACCAAACTAATATCAACCAAAGTAAGTTGGAAGTAGATGCACAGGATTTGATTAATCAATCAGAAAACAAATGTTTAAAAATGCACCATGTTAATAATACAAACGCTTTTGAGGAAGAACTAGAGGCTGTATTTGTATGTTAGTGACATTAACTCTTTTTTTTTTAAATATGCTTTACTATAGATATAAAAATTTAATCAGATATTTCCAGGTTTTATGGAGGACAAAGGCAGGAAAGTGTTCCACTCTGGTGCAGATAAAGAACAGGCTGAACAAAACCAGCCAATACATAACAAATCAAACCAGGGAACCAAAACGCTACAATATATTATTTTGTCAAAACTGTAAATAATCCTGAGATTGTAATTGGCACATACACAATTACCATGTTCACAGTAGTTACAAGAATGATGTTAAATGCTCTTCTCTTCGTGTGGTTTTTCTCCTCTCTCTCTCTCCTGGTCCTGACTGCTTCAG
>NW_015617202.1:0-1044 GCF_001515605.1 Sinocyclocheilus anshuiensis
TTCTAATATGCTGATTTGCTGCTTAAGAAACATTTCTGATTATTAATGATGAAAACAGTTGTGCTTAATATTTTTGTGATACATTTTATTTCCAGGATTCTTTGATGTATAGAAAGATGAACAGCATTCATTTGAATTATAAACATTTTGATCAATTTAATGTCTGTGCTAAAGTTGAAATTTCATTCATTAAACAATCTTTTGATCATGATTATGTTTTCAGCTTAAGCTACAGCTTTATTAAGAAATGTAATTAATAGATGTTTTAAAAAAATTTATGTTTTTTTTTTTTCTATCAAATATTACTTGGAAAGTTTTTATATATTTGATTTGCATATTTCTAATATTGTAAGAAGTTTAATTCTATATTGTATTATTATTTATTTATTTATTTGCCACGAATACAGACTTTGATGCTGATATTGCATTAAATCTAAGACACTTTAGGATGTTTTAATGCAAATTTCAATATACTAATTTAGTACTAAATCAAAGATTTAAAATTTAATGTAATATATTATTATATTTATTTATTAAATTGTGATGTTTTAACATTAATATGTTGGATATGAAAGGTTATTAAGGCTATTTAATATTGTATCCTTTTTTTGGCAGTGTTAGTATATAAATTAGTATAAACAAATGCAGTCTTTAGCTGCATTAACACTAAAAAGGCATATAATCTGAATCAGTGTATATTACATTATATACTGTATCATACATTTACACACTTTGTAATGCAGCACAGTATGTTTCCAGCTCAAACGTTGATTCTTGATCTTCATGCACAGCCAATAAAAAAACCAAACCGAATGACAGTGACAAAGTTTTAGGCGGCTCTGATGGCACTTTATTTACATGCGGCACTGCATCTTTATCTCAGAGCTCACTAACTCAGCAGCGTGAAACTGCCATAATAAAAGTGTTATTAAAGACCTCCGTAAACTACGTTTAAGACTAATTTCTATGCTACTAAAGATATTCAAGACTTTTTATGCCCTTAAATTTGTGAATGTAAATTTATGAAGCTTAAAAAGTGAATGC
>NW_015617203.1:0-1045 GCF_001515605.1 Sinocyclocheilus anshuiensis
ATTAAATAATTAAATCAGTATGCAAATTATGTATATATTAATCAACATTAAATATTAAAATCTTATGCAACTTTATGCAAGTGAGTTAATATATACATGCTTAAGATTAAAGTTTAGTATTTAGTAATAGATAAAATAATTGCATATAATCAGATAAATCAATGCAAATACATCATCCATGTTGTCCAGTTTTGCATGTTTTTAACTCAAATCTTTGTGTCTGTTTTCTTATAGGAGTCGATATCCCCCACAATTCCCCTCAAGCACCTTTGTTGTCCGTCTTGACGGTATTTCCCAGGTACCTGTAAATTTTACGGGCTCTTAGAGAGTCTGTAGAAAGACTCTAAATGCCCCTTTAAAAGCAGCCTGTAAAACACTCGCTGTCTTTACTTCATAACACACACAACTACTCCATTCCCATGATGCTCTCTCTGTAAATCCCAGACTATAGTCGTGCTCGTGGGCTCTCGGGATGAAGCAGAGGGCAGGAGAGTGTCAGATTTGGTCACTCTGTAACATTTGCTGTGTTTTTCCCCCCTTCAGTTTCCTCACTGTCCTGTTCCACAACTCATTAGCAGATTTACACGGTCCGCTACAGCTCTCAAACACCTGCAAACATTCAGACATCACCCCCAAAAAATCCTGAAAACACCTACAGGTCGTACAGAGGCGGAACATAACCATCCTAAACACATGCATGTGTGTAAACAACAAAAACAGAATGCGTTTACTCAGATGCTTCTCTTTAAAAGCTCAGTAAACTTCAAGGAAATTTCATTAAGGTGTGAACTTTGTCTCGTCTCAACTTTGTTTCACCTAAAGTTATTAAAAACAGCCCCAAACTACTAGTAGTTAGTAGTAGCTAGTTAGTAGATTACTAACTAGTTGTCATTCAGTAGGAGTATAGAGCAAAAAATAGTGTTGAGCAACTCAGATCATTTAATCTTTGAAGAATTTAATGAAAAATATTTGAATTCATATCAAAATTATTACAATATATTTATAAAATATAATATTAAAATAAAAAATATATATATTAAAATTA
>NW_015617204.1:0-1045 GCF_001515605.1 Sinocyclocheilus anshuiensis
TCGAGGCCACGACTTCACATCGCGTGGCCACGACATAAGGATGTCATTACCTCAACAAAATGATGTTGTGGCCACGGCATATTATCACTTTCCTACGAGTTAATATGACGTTCCCACAAGTTAATATGTCGTGGCCATGACAAAATTAAGTGAACCGAACATGTCCCCTCCTGGTCACCGTACAGAAGATCCACTGTAATGGAATTTTAAATTAAATACTAAATTAGAAGAATCACTAATTGAATTGAATTAAAAGAGAGATTAATCCGATTGCCTTAGGCTCTTGAAATCACGCTGGTTATATGTATATAGGAATATTCATAATGCAGACATTAATTGGAAAATGTGGTGACTGATTTGATGCCAGATGAATGATGCACTTTGGACATTATGATTATTATAGTTCATTGTGCTACTTTAATGGCATATTTATCATCTTTTGAACCAAACATGTCTGGAGTTTGTTGTATGTTTTGATGTGTGTCAGTTTTTGTTCTTCTCAGTGTCCTGTATTTATGTGCTGGTGTCTTCAGATCTGTGTATAAGCCCATTTTTAAATTAAAGAAGCACCTCTGTACCTGCAATCTTCATGCATCTGTAGGGTCTGTTTACTAATGGTTCAAAATGGTGACTTAATTATAAGCTTTTCAAATAAAAGCTGCTCCAGATTTATTATTTTAATTATTTATTTATTATTTATTATATTATAAACTGAGAACTTTTCACTTGAAAGCATCAGTGTAATGTGTGTTTGTGTTTAGACTGAATCTGATTGACTTTGTTCTATTTTTAATCACATACTGAACACTATTTATTTCTCAGAACTGCAACCCTGTGCAGCTCAGTTTTGTCTGTCTTGATTCTGACAGAATGAGTCAGACTTTGAATTAACGCATCTCATAAACCAACACAAATTTAGTTTATGAAACAAAGCTGCACTGCCTTTGAAATCAGCGTTATCCAGAAGCAAACTCACAAACCTAAGTCAAAATCCATTTGTTTTTTGTTTTTGTTTTTAGGATTTAGGGCATTAAGACATTTTATT
>NW_015617205.1:0-1045 GCF_001515605.1 Sinocyclocheilus anshuiensis
AATGCATTACTTTTAAAAGTAACTTTCCCCAACACTGATTATGACTAATAATATAGCCTATATAAGCCTATTTGTTAATAGATAAATTAATCATATTAATTATAGAAGGATACCATGTACATTTATTATGACTTACTAAAAATAAATGACAATATGGTTACTATTTTCGTAAGAGGTGAGGAGTAACAAGAAACTACAATACCCATGAGGCATCACGGTGATCACGTTTTTACAGTACGGAAGCACGTCGTTTCGTTATATGAAGTTAACAAAACAATCCGTTTATCGACAAACGATAGATATAATCCGTTTTGAGTGAGCAGAGACAGAAAGACACCTTTAATAACTATACGCACATGATGAGCAGATTTAGCAAGCTTACTGCATGATACTTTTCTAAAATGGTCTAAAATTTGAGAAATAAAAAAAAACTTTAAAGCTACGGTATTGTATATATTTTAAGGCGTTACGTTATACATTTTTTTTTGTTTTTTTTGTGAAGTTTTAAAAGTTTTGCGTCATGGAGAAACTACGAGTCATTTGACATCCTTCCTAGTTCCTCGTATGCAAATGATCCATCGCTTCATATTTTCACATGCACTGACTGGATTCATTCATTCAGCCATGAGACTGACCAGCACTGCTTTGCTCTTCCTCCTCCTCATCCTCAGCTGTAATTCACTGGCGCTCAAACCACAGCTCTTAGGCAGACACACAGTCCAAACCTACCCTCATCACACATCTGTCTCATACAAAACTTTCTATTTTGATCAACAGGTAAGTCTCTTTGTTATTTCGTTACTTCTCTTACCTGGCCATTTATTCTTAAGAAATCTACATTTAGCTAAATGCATGTCAAGAAATCCATTTGTTTACATTGATTCGAAGTTTTTCATGGAAATACAGATTATTTTTTGATGCAGTTTTGTGATAACCAATACACATTTAGTTCATTTAAGCTTTAATACAGTAAAAACGAATTCAAATATTAAAGCAAACAAACAAACTAATTAAAATAATGCATTTTAGTCTGCAGCAATAAAAC
>NW_015617206.1:0-1045 GCF_001515605.1 Sinocyclocheilus anshuiensis
AGAATCTCTGCAAACCAATGGGCAAAAGATGAATAAGCACTGTTCTGAGTCTGACTAGAGTTTCTCCATCTTTAACAAAGCTTTGCTAATGCTATTTAACAGCCAGTACAGGTCACCGGAGAGCAGTCGGTCAGTATCTGGTGCTTAAAACACCAATGCAAACCAAGTGAACAGGTCTCTGTTGTCCAGTATTTAGCAAAAGATGATGAAAGCGGGAGGTAGAAAGAAAACACGAACGCCCCTTTCTTCGTTTTGTTTACCAGCTGAGGCTAATATAGATGGTAAGCGTGTTAGCGCTAATCTTCCTCTCACACATGACAATGGTGGAGCCCTGGGTCTGGTCCCCTGAGGGTTTCATGGGCCTCATTCAGGCTATTAGAGCAGTGAGTGAACCAGCAGAAATATTATTTGCTCACATACAATCGCACATGCCCAATTACTCATTATTTGATTCTGGGAACATAAACACTGACTGATACAGCCCATGTGGCACAAAAAACAATTTGACTTATAGGTCACTGAGTGTTGGGTAGAGTACATATGAAATATACCGTGGTACTGATTAGAAATGACATGACTAAAATCTTTTCATTTAACTCTTATTTAGTATCGCAAGACTAATAAAAAATACAAAATAAAGAAAGGCTTAAAATGTTTCATGTGAAAATACTGAAACCACAAGATGCCCTCTACTGATAGATGATCTGTAACCAGCTCAGCTTATATAATAACATTCCCGTTTGTGAGGACAATTTGTGAACCAAGATTTTCCAATGTAGTGTTCCCACAATGTTTGTTGTAATTGGTCTTGGCAAAGCAATGCAGACTTATCGGTTGTACATAGAAGTTATTTCTTTGGATTGCACAGCTAGAAGCCCCAAGAAATTGTTTACTTTTTAAAATTACGTCTTTGATAAATATACTTTGTTTTGTAACTATATTAAAGCTTTACAGGGCTGGGCAGAATGACGGTATGTTTCGTTACCACGGTATAAAGTTACAGATTTTGCTATATCTTTTATTTCGTGGTATGCAAATAATTCTG
>NW_015617207.1:0-1045 GCF_001515605.1 Sinocyclocheilus anshuiensis
GTCCCTAACCTTACCCATATCCCAACTCAATAGCAGCAAAAGTGTTTTGCCTAACACTTTATTTTAAGGTGTCCTTACTCATTACTTAAATTACACTGTAACAAGGACATCTTAAAATAAAGTGTAACCGGCCACTTAATATAAAGTGGACCGAAATATTATTACAATTCAAAACAATCATTCTTCAGTGTCAGATCAGTTGCTCAACAAACTTTTCTTCTTATTAGTAATGTTAAAAAAGTGCTGCTCGATATGTTTGTGAAACCATGATAAATTTTTTCTCCAATTTGTTTTGATAAATAGAAAATTCAAAGAAAAGAACAACATTTATTTGGAATAGAAATAGTTTGTTTGTAGTATTATACATTTCTTTACATCTAATGAATTCTTCCTGAATAAAAGTGAATTTCTTAAAAAAAAAAAAACAGACCCCAAACTATTGAAAGTTAGTGTATATTATATACATAAAAAAATCTGTTTTAAACAATGTTCATATTTAAACAACATTAAATTAAAAGCAGCTTGTGATGACATAAAACATAAAATTTAATCACTTTGGATTTTTTCAAGCTCATAAGTAAACTCAACTTTGTAAGTAAAATTTGTAAACTCCAGCTAACTTATACTGTTTAAAATAAAAACAATATATATATTTTAAAATAGAATACTACAATAAATAAATAATTAAATACATTTATGTCATTATTCGGATTATATGTATTTATTTGTTATCCATCAAATTCAAACAATCATGTGTTCATTAGAAAAGGCGTGAGATCTGATTCATAAATCCATCTTTTGAATCAGACTGATTTCTGAACAACAAAAGGGTGAGCAAATGAGGAAAGATTATTTATTTTTGACTGAAGTATCACTTTAGCTGACACTCTCGATGTCTCTTTCTCGTTTTCCCTCATCGAGGACATCTCATGGTGACCGACCCACAGCAGAGTTGCGTGCTGAGGACCTTGCCATCTGGCAGCAGTGCGCCGAACAGGGAATAAAGTGTGACTGTACATATGAGCTGAATACCTCTGAACAGATG
>NW_015617208.1:0-1045 GCF_001515605.1 Sinocyclocheilus anshuiensis
ACAAATAATAGATGAGTAACACCAGTTTTAACTGGCTTTAAATGGATCTATAAGGCGTTCTGGTACTTATATATCTGCGGTTTTTGTCAAGATTAAATATTCCATATTCTTTGCTATTTAAATAGATATATTGATGCATTCTTAAATTAGATTTACTCTACTACCACAGAAGTATTTGTATAGCAAACTTTTCTTTGGACTGCACCGTACATAAAAATAACAGGTCACCATAAATAATAGCACGGACACATTCAGACAATAACATCATAATTTCTTGGTGTCTTGGTTTTTAAATAGCTCAAGGAGAAGTGCCCTGTAATCAGTTATAGTCTCTGTCACAGTGCATACTTTGAAGTTTCTTTTGCAACCAGAGATGAAGAGTTCAGTTTTCTTATTGTCTCCCCTCAGGTTTAAATCTGTCAAGCGGCAAATGCTCAGTGAGTCCATGGTCACTTTTTGGTCCCTTTGAGTTGACTTGAGTGCGAATGACGATGATGATGTTTACGAGGGAAAGACGCACAAAACAGGAGCAGGAAGGACACAACAACAAGAACATATTGTAGCTATTAGACACCTACAAGACAGAAAGCTGGAGTCTACTACATAAGACGGACACGTCACGGTGGGACTGAGTGCTTCTAAGGGTCGTAGTTCACACAAATACTATGCTTCACTGGACAAAATAAGTCAAAGCTAGGTTCCAGAGGACTATGGGAAGGTGCACATGTTTTTAGTATGACAGTTTTACCTCGCTTTCTTTGTCTCTTTAGGTTTCTTTCTGACTCACTTCTCACTTCCTGCTTTTATTCCCTTTTTTAGTCCTATTTTTCCCAGTCCACCCTTCCTATTAATTCCATGAGTATTTTGTTATCGACAGCCACAGCCCTCCACCACCATGTCTTGATAGTTTTTCAACACCACACGTTCCTCCTGGTCCAGGTAGAGGAGAGCGATGGGGCTAAGGGCCGTTGGGACACAGCAGGCCCGCGGCACGGCCCCATTTACGGAGTTGACCAGCGTCTGCACCATAGCATGGCTAGATGAA
>NW_015617209.1:0-1044 GCF_001515605.1 Sinocyclocheilus anshuiensis
GATAAAAGCGTCTGCTAAATGACTAAATGTAAATGTAAATATGTAAATGTAATGTGTGAATGCTGTCACCAACAACTGTTACAGAAAAGAGTATAACTCAGCCCTCACTGAGCAGGAGGCAATCTGAATAGAACTGTGAATAGTGTATTTGGTGAGCTAACTTGTCCATGTATGAGAAAACATAAACGTCAGAGGTGTAAAATATATTGTTGAACCAAAAATAATCAAATTGCATTGTGATGAAATAACAAAACTGTCATTTAAAAAAAAAAATTGGACACGCAAATATTTACACCTCTAGCGGGTAGGTGGCCTCGGGGTCCGACCTGCACCATTCCACTGGACAGGGTTAAATACTGGATAAGCATGTGAAATGTGTTATATGAGAGGAATTCGACATGTTCATATGCATGAGACCACTAACAACTACTAGGTGCTCATAAGAATCACTTGTTTTAGGAATCAAGCTACACTCGTCACATGTACTGTGCTTCTGATGCACTAAAAAGGCTCATAAAAGTCGTTTGTTTGTGAAATTTACTATATTCATGATTAAAAGAAAAAAGATATATATTTTTAGCCAGCCCTATTACACAATAAATCTTACTTCTGTCAAAAGAATGAACAGACATATTAAATTATAAAACACTTCTCATTGTAGCATTTACTCAGTACATTTAAACACGCAGCATGTTTATAGTTATCCTGACAGCTGTCCAATATACTGCCTGCAGGTGCTCACCTCCTTTTTTTTAACAGCCAGAATGAAATCAAATGAAATGCAAACAAATCATTTAAATTTATGTTTGACAATCAAATCAAAATTGAGCACAAGCATACAGAAAATTTATACACTAAGAAACACACACACTAATGAAAGAAAAAACAAACACAAAAGCACACCTGCCATAGCGCTATATGCTAAATACTAAATTATTGAAGCAGGTGAAGGCAATTGATATTCTCAGTGTCTGACAGAATTGTAAGTTAACACTGGCTGGGCCTTCCTGAGCTGGACATATACTGTAATAATCTACAAAAAAA
>NW_015617210.1:0-1045 GCF_001515605.1 Sinocyclocheilus anshuiensis
TTTTTTTTTACATCTCTAAAAAATATGAGTCATTGATCAGCTTAAGGAAATGCATCAAGGCAAATCAAGGAACTACAAGCTCAATTTTAGTAAAATACTGGCAGTTACAACAATGTTTTCCTCTAATTTGCATTGCCTGGATCAGGTAGGTTGATTGGCTGCAATAAACCATGACAGACCAACAAAGGTGTAGTTGGATACAGATATAATGAGAACAATAAGGCAGCATGCACAATCAAAATCAGATTAAATTACGATTTTGAAAGGTACGTCCGTCAAGAACTACACTTTAGCCCTCTTTCATCCTGCAGAGATGCAGAAAACTACAAATGCACAAGGAATCATCCATTACCTTCTGCTTGATAATCCACAACCTTTAAAAGAGAACAGCTAATTTCATTTTTCAAATATGTTGCGCAGTCTTAAGTTATGTAATGATGTCGGCTCTCAGCAGCAATATCAGGTGTTTCTAAAGGAGATCTAACGGAGAACCTCTGTCTCTGCCACTCAGGTGATAGATCAATTTCTCCTATCACTGCTGTATCTGATCATGTGTGCCAACTATACAAACAATCCCCATTGCCTACGAGCAGTCCTGCACACACTCTCTCCGAATAAAAAGGACAAACAAATCATAAATTCAAATACAAATTCTGAGCTGAATTAATAAGATTATGAGCTCAATATACAATAAATAAAACACTGATGATGCAATATGCAGTTGAAAATAGCACTGTTGTGGAAACCTGTTGTTCCAAACCAGTATGCTAGTATTTCGTACATGGAAAATCAGACATAGTTGAACAGAGTCTTTGCAGGTTTAAAAATTTAGGACATTTATGTCAACATGTAAGTCTTTTTTCAGTTAGTTATTCGCATTCATTTTACAAAAAATAATTAAATAAAAAATAGAATTAGAAGAAAAAAAAGATATTCCTCCATAGTATTCTTTTGTCTTGTTTTCAAGTGCAAATGTCTAGGATTCTTGATTCAGGAAAATGCATTTCAATCATGACAACTCTCGGAAGATTTTAGCATGGTGATG
>NW_015617211.1:0-1044 GCF_001515605.1 Sinocyclocheilus anshuiensis
AGAAAGACATGAACATCTTGGATGACATGGGGGTGAATAAATTATGAGGAAATTTTCATTCAGAAGTGAACTAATCCTTTAAAGAAAGTCTCGGGATTGTTCACCTAAAGATTTTGATTAATCACAAAAATCTATATTTTCCCCGCCCTTGTCTATCTTAGGCAAACAATTTTTTTTTGTCCAGGACAGTCCTTTTGTGTACAGAGAGACTGTACTCATCAAGGCGGCAAACAAATGATCTAGCAAAGACAATTATGTAAGCAAATATGCTGAAGAAAAAGCAAATCATCCTTGCTAAACTAGACACAACAACGGCTACACATTCAAAGCAATTCAAGCATTCTTACATTCCTCTTTGGTGATGATTATACAAGTGTACAAGCAACCAAAAAATGGACATTCAGCAATTCTGGATAAGATATGATACTCACGTGCTGCTTCAACAGCTCCTGTCGGTGTGAACCCAGCCCAGTGAAATAGCCACTGACCCATTCCCCATCCAACAGGGCATCAAAGGTGGCCTGGAAGTCATGTGTGCGTTTGAACCGCAGAAGTGTCTCTCTGAGGTAACCCCATCGCCGGATCTCAGGGGGAGGACTTCATTCACATAATGAAAGAAATCAAAAAATTACAAATTATGAATGGAAGAAATCGTTTACACTACAGTTCAAAGGTCTGGGGTCAATAAGACATATATAAAAGAAATTAAAACTTTTATTTTAGCAATATCACATTAAACTGATTAGCTCAAACTAAGTGTCAGTAAAGACATGTATTTGATTACAAACAATTTCCATTTCAAATAAATGCTGTTCTTTTGAACTTTCTCCATTCGGCAGAGAATCTTGAAAAAAGCATCATGGTTTCTACAAAAAAAAGGAAACTGTTTTTAACATAAATAGTAATAACAGTAGTAGTAGTAGTAGTAGTAGTAGTAGTAATAATCATAATCATAATAATAATAGTTTCTTAGTACCAAATTAGCATTTGAATGATATCTGAAGGATCATGCGACACTGAAGACTGGAGTAATAGCTGCTGAAA
>NW_015617212.1:0-1045 GCF_001515605.1 Sinocyclocheilus anshuiensis
TTTTTTTTCAGATAGCGTCTGCTGAGTCAAGAGGGGAAAGGTTTTGGAAGAAAAGGAGTTGTAAAACAGCAACATATGACAGCAAGGACTATGACGCAGAGAGAGATAAAGAGGTGACAAGTTAGAATTATTCAGTTGCACTGCCGAGTCCTGGCCAAGTAGAGGCATAAAGCATGGCAAAATGTACGACTAGTGGGGTTGGCAATGCTTTCATCCACAGAAAAACTGCAGTTTAAGCAACTAGGTCCTTTATTGGCATCTTCACACATTTTGGTGTATTAAAAGATCACACAATGCAAGTTTGGCTATCATTAACAACAGCAGTGCAACTAGTGCAATATCAACAAATTTGCAGAATATATATAATGAAAAAACAGGCATTACCAAGACACTAGACAGTTGAGGTGTGTGTTTGCCCTTGGGGGTTTGACAAGCATCACAACAACATCTTTCCCTGATCAGTATCCACCTTTTAGCATCTTCTTCTGAACTGTATCTCTTTTTAGCTCTTTAGATTGTAAGATAACTACCGTTGCTGTTATGTAAGCGTTGCTTTTTCCCGGTTGTTCAGATAAAGAGGGTTTTCTTTTTCAACTCCTTTGAGCCATGGCTCTGGCAGACATTTTCAATAACTACACATGTTGTACATTGGGTGTGAATGTTACTAAAAGCTGATCCCAGGATAGGATCCTAGGACATTGTGCTCAGGCAAGCGTGCCACTAATTATTATTGCTCATACTTTGAGTTAGAGATTAAATAAACCTCTAACCTTAGTATTAATTATTAATCCTCAAATTGAAATGTGCTATTACTTTTATAAGCAGCGAGGCACACAATTTTTGTCCAGCAGCTAAAAAATTCCATAGACTTACATTTAAGGAAGACAGAAGTCATGTCTAACGGCCAGAAAATCATTGAGATTTGAGCCTTTTGAGGCCACCCTAACTAGGGTGACCATACGGGCCATTTGTACGGGATTTCTATATTGCCTAAAATATTCAGGTTTTGGCTGTTTGCACTGTGCAGATCGATCGTTGTATGACA
>NW_015617213.1:0-1046 GCF_001515605.1 Sinocyclocheilus anshuiensis
TCAGGCGGTTTCGTCTGAATCAGGTAAAAGTCGGGTTTTTACGTTGTTTATATCCATAGGCGTTTGGGTTTTCATCGCTCCTTTATAACATGGATTCGCGTTTTTCTCCCAGGATGTGAAGGAGCAGAATGTGGGAAAGCTGGAGTCTCTGGAAAGCCAAAACAACACGCGGAATTCTTGAATAAGTTCAACGAAATGAACACGCAAACGCCGCAACGTCAACCCCACAACGCCGAGGCCGTGCTACCTTTCATAGGACTGACCGGAGGTGAGATCATCATTACCACACTGAAAACATTTTTTTGTAAATAAATATTATTGGAGTACATTTTAATTACTATTTAAAAAATACTATTATTATCGTTTTATTTTATTATTATTTAAAATAAAACTTTGTCATTTTTTTTTCAGTCAAAATTTCACTTAGGCTATAATTCAACACGTTACTTGATTTGTCTTTGAATTTAATTGTGTATTTTTGTTTTACACTATTTTTTTCTTATGGATCCTAATAAATCAAGGCCTTAGAAGGAGCAGAAAGTCTTACATTCATAAAGTCATGGAATTATATATTGCATGCACTGCAAAAACAAAAAAGGAAAAAAGAATATCTAACCCCAGTATTTTTGTTTTCTTTTCCAATGCAAATATCTAAACATGGCAAATGGAACAAAATTAAATGAGTTCATGCTTTTTAAAAAAAAGGACAGATATCTGTCAATATTTTGTTTTTTAGCTTTAAGCATTAATTAGCTTAATTTTGATACTTTTTTTTCCAAAAAACAAGACTTGATATGTCAAGTTATCTTTATTTAAGAATGTCAATTGTGTACTAAAACTTTTAAAAAATTGTGTATTAAAAATTGTTTACATTTTAAATTAAGTTGATTTTTCTGAACCTACTGTCAGATATTTGTTCTTGTTTTAACCATAAACTCATTTTGATCTCATAAAGATCTCTTTATGGCATTATGCTTCTCAAGTATACTGAAAAAAAAATTATTAATTGAATTTACTACATTTTTTAAGGTAAGTGGTTGCAATCA
>NW_015617214.1:0-1045 GCF_001515605.1 Sinocyclocheilus anshuiensis
TTTGTCCCAGCATTCAACCTGTCTGTGTTCTGATGTCTATATCTGGGGAAAACAATTTTTTCCCCAGATATTTTTTCCAAACTTTTGAACAGTAGTGTATATATTACTAAAAAAAATAGATATGCATTATTTTTGAGAGTCTTCACTTTTTAGGGTATTATAGGAATAATTCTTTAAAATTCTGTGATCATTTACACAACATTAAATGGAACACAAAATTAGATATTTTGAAGAATGTCTTGGTCGCTGTTTTACAAGCAGTAAAACATATTCTTTAAAATATCTTCTTTTGTGTCCCACAGTTGAAAAAAAATTGGAATTACATGAGGGAGAGTAAATAACAACAGAATTTTGAACTCTTTGATGAGGTGAAAAAAAACTTTGTTCTTGCTAGTTACTGTGACATGCATTTGTTGTGGATATTTTCTGAGACCCGAGGCTTATTAAAGTTATACTGTGAGTTTGGGTTTCAAGCTGAAGGCTGTCTTTAGAGTCTCCAGAGTGTGTCTCTTACATTCCAGCTGTGATGAAATTGAAATGATTGAATTTGCATACTACTTATGCTAAAATGAGTATGTATGGGAAATGAGGGCACGGCCCTGATTGTTAAGATGGAGCATTCGATCAATCACACAGTCGCTCTCAGTTCTGAATGAAACATGGATTTCAGAAACACAATTGCTTGAGGCGAGTGCTTGACAAAACCGACATTACCCTACTTCAGTCACACGGTTAGCAATCTCAGTGGTCTGAGGACCCCTGGAGTTTGACTGTAAAATGAAGTCGAAAAAGTATATTGCACATAACAAAGGCCTGTTTGTTACCGCTGACTGTTGGAGCACGCCAATCCACCTCAGGTTTATGAATCAGGAAGTGCGTCAGGCTTGCTGGGGGGGGGAGCTGACACTGCCTTATGTTCCCAAGTGGTTACTGATTTTTACTGGCTGAATTCTCGGTGTCCGTGGGAGTGATGTTAAAGGGTTAGTTCAAATGAACAAGTAAAAAATGAAAATTAGCCCATGAATTACTCACCCTCAAGGCATCC
>NW_015617215.1:0-1046 GCF_001515605.1 Sinocyclocheilus anshuiensis
ACACACACACACACACACAGCTGTTCACACAGCGGGTCCATAACTAACTACATCAACCGGTAGAATCAAAAAAATCTGATTGCAATTTTTCTGCAAATTATAATGCAATTATAAATCTAATAACTAATAATTCTAGTATTCTGAAAGTGTCATGTCTGCTGTAGGGAGTTCACAGGTGTTATGGAGTTTCTGCAGCTGCTGAACAGCTGTACGGAAGACTCTGCCCCCTCCACCGCCCCCTTCCCTGCGCTGGCCAATCAGAGCTCAACACCAGGTGCGTGTCACTGCCTCGGCGGTGTGTGTTAATGCGTCCTCACACGCTGATGTGTTGTGTCTCGTCTCTGCAGTGAGGGACCCCGTGTGCTGCTGGTGGGCGTCGGTGCTGAAGGCTGTGGTTCATTGGCTGCAGGGTGATGATGCATCGGTGAGGTCACTGCTGGCGGAGGCAGAGCGGATGCCCAGAGCGCTGCACACACTGGAGTGAGTGTTCACCCATCAGAGTGTGTTCATACCCATGATGCTCCAGTCTAACCGCGTGCTTGTGTGTGTGTGTGTGTGTGTCAGTCACCCGCTGGTGAAGGCCGTGCTGGCAATCTGTAAGGCTGTGCAGATGAGTGTGAGTCCGCAGAAGGGCGAGGGGGTCGTCAGCTGCCTCAGTCACTGCCAGCGCTCCAGTGCTCACCTGCACATCAGTGTGTGTCAGTCACACAACAACACCTGGCTGCACAAGGTACACACACTCACACACACTGCACTTATGCACTGCTGCTGTTTTCCCATTTTAGGGAGCATCCTAACCAGCATAAGTGACTGATTTAAAACACTCTACAGCTGGTTATCATTATAGTTGATGTTATAGTTATTGTTACAGGTATTGTCTGTGGTGTGGATGCTAATATCGTTATCGTTATAGTTAACGTTACAGTTACAGGAATAGTTTTAAAGATAACTAATGCTAATTCTGATAACTATAAAGGACACACCGGTGTAGTTCTCTCGAGCCAATCATCTTCTCTGACTCTCTCAGGGGGTGGAGCTTCTGGTGT
>NW_015617216.1:0-1045 GCF_001515605.1 Sinocyclocheilus anshuiensis
TTACTCGGGTTATCTTTGTGTAATATTAAAATTAGTTTGATGATCGGAATCTTTTAAGTGTGACAAATATGTAAAAAATAAAAAAAATTAAAACAGGAAGGGGGCAAAAACCTTTTCACGGCACTGTAAGTGGCTTAAACGGGCTTCTTTAATTTTTTCTTTAGTAAGAACAAATATAGTTTGGCCAAACAGCCACTGTAGCCTAGAGATTCATTTTTTATTTTTTTTTAAATGTTTAAACTTGAACCCAGTAACAAACAAACAAATAAATAAATAACTGGCATGTCATTTTTAACAATTTTCACAAAATTAAATCACAATATACTTTCTGCAATTTATGTTCAGCCTATAGGTTCAAAAAGCTTAAATTTTACAACTTAAAACTCAGTTAATAAATAAATAAGTCAATAAAGCCTGAATTTTTTTTTTTAAAAGGTTTAAAATGGTAAAACTTGCCCCCATTAAGACATTTTTTTTCATTCAATTTTCACTAAATTAACAATTCACAATATTTTTTTTCAATCTATTATATTTGTAATATTAAAAAATTGTAATAAAAGAAAAATGCCACACTGGGAACATTTTTGAGACAACATGAGCAAATCATTTAATCAAAGTTTTGAACTGATTCACTGAACTGTTTGAACTGATTTAAAGGGCCCCTATTATGCAAAATCCACTTTTACATGGTGTTTGGACAAAAATGCGTGTTGGCAGTGTGTGAACACAATCACCCTACAATGATAAAAATTCACCCACTCCACATTTTTTAATCCCCTTTATACCAAGTCAGTCTCACTAGGCCTGCCGTTTTGATTCTCATGCAATGTGACGTCTCATTGTATACATACCTGCAAACTCACAAGAGGTCAAAAAGGTGACATAGTTCAGAATGTGACCCTTGTAAGGGGGTCTCGGGGGATCCCCCCCAGATTATGCACCCCCTCGTTGAAGTCCCTACCTGATTGCCTAATCCCAACCCCACCCCTAATCCTAACCTCTCCCCCACACCTACTCCTAAACCTACCAATACTAGGGGATGCAT
>NW_015617217.1:0-1046 GCF_001515605.1 Sinocyclocheilus anshuiensis
ACTTCTGCGTCATTTTCCCTTATCTTGAGGACCACATAAGTAAAACGTGGCTCATCTTACCCCACTCTCCCCTACGTCTAGAGGACGTTTCCTATAAGATGTCAAATAGACGTTTATAAGATGTTTTTAAGATGTTTATGACTTAGAGAATGTATGTAAAACTGACATCTTGAAGACGTCTATCAGATGTTTGTACACAGAAGATGCTTTCCAGATTTGCAGACATGTGTGCTACCTGGGAACAAGTTTAGCTTGTATTGAATTTTACCTTCATCAGTGACTGCTTCTCCCCACACACTTCACATGTCCATTTCATGCTCTTCTTCACCTAGAGGAGAAAAAGTAAAAACGTATTTTAGTTTTGTTCACGCATCAACCGAAAACTATAAACCAAAAGATCAATTCGTTCATCAAAATATTTAGACCCTCTGAATACGAGGGGGGAGAAGCTGACATTAACTTTAAGTGCATGATGATTAATGATTTATGTCAAAAGTCTAAGCATTTGTAGCATCTACAACACGAGAAAATGGTCTAAAAGGGACATGAAAAAGTTACCTGCTGTACTTGAAAGGCTTGAGAGGAAAAACATCTCAGTACATGAGATTCTTGAACCATGTTGGGTAGTTTTTACAGTCCGGAGAACAAAAGTACATTTATTTCCCTCATATAAAGACAGCTCATATTTGTGTTTCCCGCCGCCGCCCACCGTTTATTTCTTCTACGTAACGTCACTTCTTCTTCTCGCAAGTAAGACAGACGCACACCGCCCTCTACAGGAGCTATGAATGCGTGCATAGTCCATAAAAACATCTGTGTGACTGAGGGATTCAGCAGATTTGACAAACTCACTTGGCTTCGTTTATATTTTATATCACACACACTCACTATTTTTCACTATTTTAATGAGCCCATCTCAGACAAAACAGCTTTTAGCTTAATTATGGGTCTTTCAAATAGTGAGGACCACTTCATATGTCCTCCTCACACCTGTTTCCAGCATCACTGACAAGCTAACTAGACCACAAATCAAAATAATGTGCACA
>NW_015617218.1:0-1046 GCF_001515605.1 Sinocyclocheilus anshuiensis
TAACATTTTTATGACAAGCAAAGGTTAGTTAAGATTGTAAAATGTCATGTGATGTAACTCCCAAAAAATGTTACTTTACATTTTGTATATTTATCTTTGGAAGTGTCTGCTAAATGACTAAATGCAAATGTACTTGTCTTAAGAATGAAACCAACATGAATACAAAGAGTACATTTCGCAGAACTTGGCACATGTATTTTAAACCAGATTTTTTCTTTATTTATATTTGACCTTAAAACTAAACAAACTGTGGTTAGTTGCTTTGCATGTCAGTCAGACGGTCTCCTTCTGTCGAAGTGGACAGACTTTGGCCAGAAAAAGTGGCAATGAGAACCAGACATGTTGTAAGTCTGTATTTCCCTATTTCACATGGAAATCAGCCAGGCAACAAAACAAGCCTAACAAAAACCAGGTGAAGTGCGAAGAATAGAATGGCGTTCACACTTACTGGCCGGTCTCAGGTGGGTTCACACTGTCCTGAGGGGAACCGGCAGATCCAGACAGGCTTTGTTTATTGCGGAAGGCCTCCCGGGCCCGACGTCGCCTTTCTCTCTCGATCTCCTCAGCATCTTCGATACTTCGCTGAGCCGTCACTCTGCAGGAAGAGAAACGAAACCGAGCCCCTTGTTACGCCAGAAGACAATCGTTTTTCTTTTTTGACCCATGTGAGAGCCGTGGTCAAATGATGAATGACCCCGAGCCCAGAAGAGTGCTGTTGTCTATGATACATGGACCTTTTCAAGAAACCTTTTGTTTAGTCCCTTGCTTGAGATTCAGAGCCAGTGGAACATCTGCTCTGGCATTCGACACCACCAATGCTTGAGTGACAGAGACCTTGCAAACTCACACTCAAGATACTAAAGCATCTCTGTGTTTATCTAGCTTGAAAACACACAGATATGCTCTTCATGTCTTCTATGCTGAAAAAAAGTAGGCCAAACAACTCATTTCAGTTGCTACTTGAAGCTATATTTACTAATGCTAGGTCTTGCTAATACTTGTTTATGGTAGCAAGCATTAACTTTGGTGTATGTTCGACCAAAAAT
>NW_015617219.1:0-1046 GCF_001515605.1 Sinocyclocheilus anshuiensis
CCTTACCCCTTGTACCCAGGGGTGCTGGAGAACCTGAGCAGCGCTGAGACGTTTCTTGGCATCCCGCACAAGCAGTTTGGAAATGAGGTCTTTGGCACTGGAAGAAATATGAGCCCACTCTTTCTCTGGAAACTCATACTTGCCCTCCTGGATGCTTTCAAACAAGGTGTTCTAGGGGGAAAAAAATCAAAGAAACAAGAGATGAGTATTATTCATTGAGCAGCACATGAATATGATACTTTTGTCATAGGTTTACAACAGTGCAACAGGGTGTGTGATGTACCTGACACGCTTGACAAGGTTCTCCGTTCTCCCATCCACAGTCGCTTCCACAGTGGCCCACGAAGGGAGGGTAACCACTCAGCATGATGTAAAGGATGACGCCCAGGCTCCACAGATCACAGCGCTTATCGTAGATGGTGGCCTCCTCGTTGAAAGCTTCCACAACTTCCGGCGCCATGTATTCAGCAGATCCACACTAAGGTGAGAGAGTAAGAAAACGAGGAAGAAGGGGTGAGAATAAAGTAATCAACTGGCACCTGGGTCGTTTAAGTCACTGAACTGGTAGTCACATTGGCTGTGCAAAAAAAACAACAATAAAAAGTGCATCTGTTGGTTATGCGGCATTTCAATTTCTACGTTTTTTTCCCCCCTCACTTTAGACGTCCTCGTTCACGTTCTTGCATTCAGCTGACAAATGTCATGTGTTCTGTGGGACCCCTAAGCACATCTGAGACCGACAGCGTGAGAATCACATGGTAAGCAGCAGACTACGCCAAGCTGGAGCGGGGGGTTGACGACAGATTAACTAGTTGAATGCTAAAGTATTCACCCCCGGTTCTTGCTCATGAAGAGCATTTGTGCTGCAGTCCAGATGGAAAATGCGACGGTGGCATACAGCCCCTTAAATGAAGTAACCACATAACGATTGTTATGTCACAGATGGAGGCGGGGTAGTGAGTCATGCAAGCACAGACTGCTTTGTCGGTTCGGGCTCCGACCACCTCTTCCTAAAACTAGGTCATGCATTGGGACAGGAAAAAAAA
>NW_015617220.1:0-1047 GCF_001515605.1 Sinocyclocheilus anshuiensis
AGAGAGAGAGAAATAAATCATATCCATCAACATCATTCACCACAGAGTGCAAGAGTGGAACACTGTCACTCTAAACAGGAAGAGGTGGTCAGATTAAATGGAGATTACTGAAGTCTCTGCACCTCCTCATCAAAAGAGAGAAAGGCACACCAGCATAAACAAAAGATAAGCCTAGCATGCAGTATCTTAGATTAAAGGCATTATTCAATGAGCACCACTGGATTTTAAATAAAAGTGCTGTTTACCTATCTGTCAGACCTAATGTGGATCATTAATTCTCAGGGTCTCTTACCATATTTAAGGTCCAGGATGGAGGTATACATTGACATAATAGTGTACACAACACTTTAGCTGTACACTCTAACATTCTTGGCTATGGACTTTGCTATTGTTCTTGTAAGTATTTGCTAGATGGATTAAGGGGTCCTAGTGGGTTTCTTTTCTTTTTCTCAGTTTCATTTGCAGCCTTAATAAGTTATCTTTGACATTTATGGTGGTGATGAGACTTTACCTTTATCAGGTTTTGTGCTTTTACTGATTAAAAGAGGGGCTGCAGTGTGACAGATATTATTGGTTTATGATGTCACTGGAAACCGGAGTTATAGATGTGTCACACAGCCTTGTGAGATCTGTGGCCTTCATCATCACAAGAACATTTGGAGCGCAGCCATGCTTTTGCACAGCACGTTTCTTTTCACACCCTACCAGACATTTACTCACTTGAGATTGCTCGGTCTAATTTGACCTCATTTCAAACTAAAAGAAAGCATAACATTTGCAACTCAATTAAATGTTATCTAAGCAATATTACATGTTACGACTGCCGGCACAAGATGTGACTGCAATGGCCTTGTGCCACAGGTAATTACAAATGTGGTGATATTAAGAGCATTAAGGCTTTTGCAAGTGTAATACTGCTTTTATACCACATTTCAAGACAAAAACAAAAAACAAGAACTTAATCATTAGAACATTTCAATTTGGACACAGTATTGCCAGTTATGGTGTCTATTTTTGCTCCAGCAATGCAAATAGTTAAAAAAAATG
>NW_015617221.1:0-1047 GCF_001515605.1 Sinocyclocheilus anshuiensis
CTAAACAAATATGTTGGTGGACTTTGATGTGAGAGGACAACAGGGGACTTTTTACTCGAGGAAGCGTTATTATTGATTATGGACTCACATTTTGGCCAGAAGCAATGCCTTAATGATGGATTTGTTTCTTACAAACATTTCACAGCTTTTCACTTCAATTGATGTTAATTGATGGACTGAAATGGTGTGGATTACTTGTGAATTATTGTGATGTTATCAGCTGTTTGTACTCTTATTCTGATGGCACCCATTCACGGCCAACTGCAATTCATAACAGTGAAAATATGAAAAGGTGAACTATAGTCGATATTAACAAAAACTTTTACGGCTTCAATGCAATGCTAATGGCTCAGCAAAAGAATCTCAATTGAACTGAACTGTTGAAATATTTACACCAACAGGCCCGAATCAGCCTGTGTTTAATGCTACAGTCAAGGTACTTTAAATCTGAGGTTTGTCTGATTCCCACCACAGCATGTTTGCAACATGTTGACCAAGCATTTGCATCTGCATACTTGCATTGGGTATATTTCCGGCTGTTTTTGTTACTGTAAATGATCGGCTAACCTCTTTGCTTACAAAATTAGTTGTAACGCTTTCACCAAGTTGCTAAATATTGAATCTGCATTATGTAAATGTAGTGGTAATATGTTAATTTGCTGAAAATTCAAACTTGAGAAAAAATGGCATTAAAAGCATTTAGTATGTGAGGCACAACTATTTGCCCGACTATTTAAACTAAAGAACATTTGAAAATGCCAGTAGACCCAATACTGCTTTCCATGCCTTTTAACCTTGCCTTGTTGCGTTCCTCAGGAGACACAAGAACATCTGTTCACTCCCACAGCCTCTTTCCATCAGCAAGAAATACAGCTATTAAGCTGCATCTGGAAAACACACCTCACAACCAAAAGCAAAGTAAACAAACTTTAAGACCACTTTTCCCTTTTTAGGAGGGGTGGCTACTTATAAAAACAATAAAATAGTAAAACCAGTATTTTCAAGTAACATTTCTATAGCAGTACTGCAATATATATTTGAATGAAA
>NW_015617222.1:0-1047 GCF_001515605.1 Sinocyclocheilus anshuiensis
ATATATTTATATAGGACAGACTGATTATTATGCCAATATTTGGCTGTTTTGAGATGATTGGCATTGATTGGTTGAATAAAAATAAAAATGTGATAGTTATTGAATATATATTAAATATCACCAAAAGGCTGAAGAATATTGAGGTATGTTTTATTTTAGCTCTACAGCCCTACCTGTTTCTCTTCCAGAAAAGAGCAGGACTAGTCTGAAGATAAGTGACGATAAACAGTATTGATGTGTCAGTGTAATCTGATCTTTGGTTCTTGTGGGACTGATGATGATCTGAGTCAATAGAGTGTGTGCTCCTCTATGAAGGGTGCCGGACAGGTCAGAGGCGAATGGTCTCCACTTTTCACGGTCTCTGAGAGGCTAAAACACCCCACACACACCATCTGTCACCACTGACACGTGTGTGTGTGTGTGGGTGTGGAAGATAAGGAAGATGGCTTCAGCAGCACGCAGATGTGTTGTGGAAGTGTTTCCTGCTGCCATCTGAGTGCAGTCGACTGTAATACACTGTAAGTGTTGCAGTGAGATATAATTGGATGAGTGTGTGTGTGTATCTGCACTTGATGCATAAGAGGATGATAAGTGATGTTATTTGCATAGGAGAGCTGTGTGATGTATTGATGGATGGCAGATGAAGCAGGGAGATGAAGAAGTGTGTGTGTGTGTGTGAGGGGGAGGGGACTGTAGAGACTGGATTAGTGTTAGTGCAGTGGTTTTAGCGACCAGAGGATCCAAACAAAAGTAGAGATACACAGTTTGTACAGTAGAGTATTCTTAATAGTCATTATCACCGTCTTGTTAAATATTTATTTGATTTATTACTACCATTACTAAAACATTTATTTATTTATTTAATATATAATAACAATTTTTTAATATTTATTTTATTATTTTACTACCATTAATAGCATTTATTTATTTATAGAGAAAGAGTTTGTACAGTGAGGCAGTGGAGTATTGCAGTGGAGTAACATTCATTATTTTGTTATTAAATGTTTATTTAAATATGTGAAATAACTATTTTACCCCTTTTTTTTT
>NW_015617223.1:0-1047 GCF_001515605.1 Sinocyclocheilus anshuiensis
TGATACATTTTCTTCAGGATTTAGTCCAAAAGAACAGCAACTTTAGCAACATTATAAATGTCTTTCTTTCTTTCTTTGCTTGGATATTTGCACATTTATTTTTTGTTAGATTGCCCAAACAAATTAGTAATCTTTCTGGTGTCAAAGCTTTGACTGCTTACCATGCTGCGTACTGATTGGTCAGTGCAAGTCACACGGTCAATGGATGCAGAAGTTGGGAGCTGAAGACTGTCATCAAAGGTGATTTGAATGGAGCTCTGGGAAGAAATGGAGATTGTCAGTTAGTTCATCTGCACATAAATCAGTGAAGAAAAGGCATTTCTGGGTGCAATCACTCTTCACATATGTCTCCTGGGCTAAATGTCTATTTGCATGTTTATATCAAGCAGCTAGATGATAGTGCATCCATAAATCTTCACACAGCTTCAAAACAGAAATCCCAGCCACCTAGGGATAAAGTAGCATGATAAACAGGCAAAGGAAGCACTGCAATATCACCTGCTTTACTTTCCCCACAATCCATCTCTTGCAATTATGCAAAGTGCAACTGCAGGAAAGAAAGATGTAGAAAAAAACGCCACTTTTAATTAAGAAATGCCATAAATCAATAAGCAGTAAAAGTAAATGGAAATATAAAACACTCATCATTCCAGCGGAGCTGAAAAGAAAACAGGTTCCTTTATATTTTAACTTCTTAAAGATTTTGCTCACGTTTGGGCAATTACGTACTAATTACAGAGATTAATACAAACAACATACATTCTGTCTCTCTTCAATCACACACACATATATATCTAAGCAGCACACACATTCACAACTATCTCTAGCCAAAAATAGGTCAGCGAATATAGCATACTCAGGATATGACACCATTCTGTCCAGGCCAACATGGCAGACTGCCATGACGACAAGCTGCCAATGTACTTATTTGAGCCAGACTTCCACAGTTCACAAATGGAGATCAAGCAACAAACATTGCACGGCAGGACTCCAGGTAGAAACACACTAATCTAATATAAGCTTGTAAAACACCCAAATAAAGATCAT
>NW_015617224.1:0-1047 GCF_001515605.1 Sinocyclocheilus anshuiensis
GAAAAAGTCCCTGTGAAGTGACGGATGCGGGAAGTTCACAGGTTTTCCCTATTCACTGCCTTCTCCACGTAAGACCATTGCCTCTCGTTCGCCTGGACAGCGAAGACCTGAACATCCGCTTGGGAAGAAACTTTGAATGAGAAGTTTTGAGACAAGACACTGAAGGAAAAGGTGGAAGTGACGAACTTCGGAATGAATTTTCTTCTCGAAGTGAATTAAGACGTCTGCCTAGATTTTAACCTTCTTTATCTGTGTTCGTCCGCAGCAGGAGAGCGTTGGAGAGAGGGGTACGATGCAGGCGCGCTACCCCGTGTCTAGCCAAAGCCCTCTAGGCGTAGTGCCTTATATCACCGGGGATCAAGGCTTTTATCGAGCCGCTGCCGGAGGTGGATATTCCGGTATGCCTGCGCCTATGAGCATGTACTCTCACGCAGCGCACGAGCAATACCCCGGCGGCATGGCCCGCGCATACGGGCCGTACGCCCCTGCGCAGCAGCCCAAGGACATGGTCAAACCTCCGTATAGCTACATCGCGCTCATCACCATGGCCATCCAGAACTCAGCCGACAAAAAGATCACGCTGAATGGGATCTACCAGTTTATCATGGAGCGCTTTCCATATTACCGGGACAATAAGCAAGGCTGGCAGAACAGCATACGGCATAATTTGTCGCTCAACGAGTGCTTTGTCAAGGTGCCAAGAGATGATAAGAAGCCTGGTAAGGGCAGCTACTGGACTCTAGACCCGGACTCATATAACATGTTTGAAAACGGCAGCTTCTTGCGACGGAGGCGCCGCTTCAAGAAGAAGGACGTGCTGAGGGACCGAGAGGAGCGGGACCGGCAGGGCAAAGACAGCCAGGGACAAGCGTGCGAGCAAGACGCGCAGCAGCCAGTGAAGCTCCGGGATATAAAGACCGAGAACGGGGCCTGCACGCCCCCGCAGGACAGCACTTCACCCCTCAGCACCGTGCCTAAAACGGAGAGTCCAGACAGGAGCGGTGGGAGTGCGTGTAGCGGGAGTCCTCAGTCGCAAACGCCACAACA
>NW_015617225.1:0-1047 GCF_001515605.1 Sinocyclocheilus anshuiensis
AGTGATTTAAGTTTGGCATCGGTGAGTGTTTTTTGTTGATTAAATGAGTCATAAGTTATTGGAATTCAAAGGGAACAGTTTCCTGGAAATGAGCCCTACACATGATGCAAATCACTGGACGTGGCTGTTATTATAGTGGGCAGTGGATGCCTTTAGAGTGTGAGTTTCTCCAGACCCCTGATTAGAAGGACAGAAACACAGACAGAGAGGCTTCATTACTCTTGCTGGTTCTGACAGACAACAAAGCAGCACCTGAATCCAGTTTAATGGTGGAAATAGACACACAGGCTCCCCGCAGACAAACCTCTTTACCACTCACCTCTGAGTTACAGACACGAGACAGATGCAGCACAGCAGAGCAGGGAGGACAATGCCGACAGCTTTTAGTGTTTAGGGTCACGCAGGGAACAGAAGAACGCAGATTTCTCCTAACAGAATGAATGCCTGGCACAGGGAGAGGTGATGGTGCTGTGCTTGGCAGAGACTTCAAACTATGAAGGACAGACCTTTACCTGACCCTTCACACATAGATTTCAAAATCCATCTTCCTTTGAACCACCTCAACTAATGTTCAGGATCTGAAAGAACAAGATTTATTCTCTTCGTCATTATTGGAAAACTTTGGTGTGCAAAGACTTTTGGGAAGTAAAAGATCTTTCATGATGTTCTTATTCTAGAAAGCATTTAACTGAACACAAATAACATACACTCCTGCAATTTTTTATTTTTATATTTTTTGGTTGATTTTTCTATCAAGTAAAAACTAAATTCAATTTTTGAATTAAAATTAAGAAGTTAAATTTGTCGGTTTTTGGAATACACTAGCATATTGATGACATGACAATAAGACATGGAAAGTCACAGAACTATTTTGAATTTATGAGGTCTTTAAAATATTCAGTCACGCTGTCTAACTGAATGACATTATAGATGAGGACACTAGGATACATACAGAGATCTGGCATAAAACTCTAGATGGCGCAGTCCGATAGGTCCCAGATATACTCAATCTGACCTAATGACATCATTATCACATGGCACAGCTGA
>NW_015617226.1:0-1047 GCF_001515605.1 Sinocyclocheilus anshuiensis
ACTTCCCACCAACACTCCATGGCTTAAGACTGTCACAGGGGAGTCACAGGGCTTGCCAAGTTCATCGTAGCTCAGCTTGACCACTGGACGGATGACTCTTTTTGAACGCTCAACTTGTTCAATCTCAGCTTGAGTATCTGAATAGGGGTTGATATCTGCTTCCCCTTCTAGAACGTTAACTTCAGGATCAGCATTGGAAGGCAGGTTTGGAAGATCATTGACCACTGTCTCTATCTCAGCCGGGTCTTGAGCTTGTCTTCCAAGTTCGCTGATGATTGGCTGGGATTGTTTCGTGGACAGTTCTGGATGTGTCAGTAACTTTTCCCAGTCGACCTCAACGGATCTTGGCAGGTATACTCCGTCATATTCTGATTCTGACGACAAATCTTCATCGTGGTTGTTTGTCTGTACTTGTTCTCTTATCTTCTGCTGGAATGCTCTGGTCACAGATCTTTGTAGTGGCTCCACTTCACTCTCATCGACAGGGAGTCTCACAAGGTATCCAATGGGTAACAGGTGGTTACGATGAATAGTCTTTTCCGCTCCCATGCCTCTCTCTGGCTTGATCTTGTAAACAGGTAAGTTGGGTAGCTTCTCCACAACAATATATGGTGAGGGTCGCCACTTGCATTTCAATTTGTGCTTGCCTGTGACTCCAAAGTTTCTCAGCAGTACCCTGTCGCCTTTGTCAAGGACTTGCTCTTTGACGTGCTTGTCGTGTGCTTTTTTATTTCTTTGATGGTTCTTGTCTGACGATTCTGTGGCAAGACTGTAGGCTCTTTGAAGATCCTTCTTGAGCTTAGCAACATACTGATGGTAAGTCTTTGCCTTTTGGTTGTCCTCGGTCACACCAAAACAGATGTCTACCGGTAAGCGAGATTCTCTGCCGAACATTAGCAGGTAAGGCGAATAACCAGTTGCGTCATTTTGAGAACAGTTGTAGGCATGGACCAACTGACTGATCTTCTTACTCCATTTTTGTTTTTGCTTTGGGTCGAGTGTGCCCAGCATTGTCAAGAGTGTACGATTGAATCTTTCTGGTTGCGG
>NW_015617227.1:0-1047 GCF_001515605.1 Sinocyclocheilus anshuiensis
CCCCAGGGGCATGGATTCGGCCCGCTTTATTTGCGAATGCTGCAAAATATGCAACACGGCTTCTTTGTTTGCAGGTCTGGCCGTGTGTCAGAGATCCCGCTGTGTCCTCTGCTGTCAATGACATGTTTAGTGGGAACAAATTATGAAGTATAGTATATTTTGAGTGGTGCTTGTGCAAAACTCACCGGCACAATGACATGGAGCAGGGTGTTGCTAAGTCGTTGACGTTATTTTGAGTGGGACAGTAACAGCACAGCTCTTCTTAAGCAGTTCTGGTTACAATCATTTTGTTGCGGGTCTGACCTGAACTGGATTCAGTACAATTCAGCACAAATCACACCATGAAAACAGAAAATCAGACAAACACCTTCAACATTAATACTTCTGATATGTTGCAAAAAGTAAACATGACAACAAATGATTTATAAAAACGTATTTAAGAAATATTTTTGAACATTTGTTTCTCACAAATTGTAAATATTATAAACAGTATTGTAAATACATACTTTTTAATTAAAAATTTAGATTTGTATTTATTTTTACATTTATTTTTTAATTGGATTTAATACAATTCACCAAAAATTACTATAAAAAACAAAACAAAAAACACTTTAACAATAATACTTCTCACATTCTCACATATATATATAAAATGAAATAAATATTGCATTAAATATTTTAATTTGAAAAAATTTCTAATATTACCAAAATTCATTATACATTCATGTCTACATGGCAAAACTCTATAAAACATGCCTGTTAGCATGAAAATTTATTGTGAATGCATATAGTACAGTTTTGAATAGAAACAATGAATTCATACGGATCTATTCAAATCAGTGGCAGAAAATGCAGAGCAAAGTGCATTTAAACGCAGAGCAGTTTTTTTTTTTTTAAAAGCCCAGCAGGGCAAAAAAATAAGAGCTTTTGGTCATATACTGAACAAAATACTATGGTTTTGTTTGATATTAATAAAAAAGTGGGGCTGTCAGACTCCCTTTGTGCCAAAACAAAAGCACAGTCTCGCTACGAGGACTTGCTGGACAG
>NW_015617228.1:0-1047 GCF_001515605.1 Sinocyclocheilus anshuiensis
CATGTCTAAAAGCTCTCTTGAGCAAATGCAGATGTGTCTGGCATAAGCATGGTAAACTAAAACCTGTAACATGGCTTCACAAGGGTACTGGTTACCTACCACTGAACAGCTCCAGGATTGATTGTTGAAGTACTATGAGATTTGGGGCTTAAAGCTGAAGGACAAAGGTTTTCCAAAATACTTCTACCATCTCTTCTACCCCAAAATTCCAAAATTTACAAAATTTTACAAACAGTAGCCCGATCCCATACTCTTTGGAATAACCAGAAGTTGAAATGGAATCCAGAATTATGCTAGAACATTGTCCTTCACAAAATGTGATGTCTAGTACTTTTTTTTTGCTTCAAATGTTTATGACCATGAGGCAAGGAAATGGTTTTTTTTTTTTCTTTTGTCAGAGGACTGTATTGAGGAGAAGAGAATTTAAGTTGAAGAATCTGTCAGTGTCCTGTTTCTTTTGCATTTTTAACAGACTTATTGTTTGTTCTCTTGAATACACATGGGAATATTTGAGTTATTTTTATTCTGTTCATTGATTTTGTGAGTCCGCAGACATGTAGACAAGCTACTCTCTATGGAAACTTGTTTCTACCACAGAAACAAAAAAAAGGTAATTGCAACTTTTTAATCTCAGTTCTTGTGGTTCCGAGTTCATATCTCGCAATTCTGACTTGAATTGACTTGAATCTCAGAATTGTGAAATGAACTCGCAATTCTGAAGAAAACTCTGAATTTGCAAGATGTTAACTCATAGTTGCGAGAAAAAATGTTAAGATAAATTATCATATAAAAAGTCGTAATTACCTTTTTGATTTTTTTTAATCCATGGTGGGGAAAAAACTGAATTGTGAGATGTAAACTCAGATGTAAATTCAGAGGAAAAAGCCAGAATTGAAAGATATATAGCCTAGCTTATAGCTTGCAGTTGCAAGATGTAACTCACAATTGCGATTTAAAAAAGTCAGAATTGTGAGATAAACACTTGCAATTATCTTTTTAAAAAATTATATCTATTGTATTCATGGAAACAAGCTTCTATATGTGATC
>NW_015617229.1:0-1047 GCF_001515605.1 Sinocyclocheilus anshuiensis
CCTTTTTTTTTTTTTTTTTTTCCAAAATTTTTATTCGTGGCCTAAACTGTCTAAATAATTTGCGTGTACGCGAGTGTAGTAAATACAGCGATGTTAGGCCTATAGGCCTACTCTGAAAAAAATAATTTTGCTATTACAACGGTTAGGCCTACAAATTCTTATTTCTAGTGAGGTCATGTTAGGTCAAGGTACCGTTTCCACTGAAAGAATGAAACTTAAGGTGTCTGTTGTCATTTGGGTCCTGCTCGTCAGCTGTGATTCACAGATGCTTGACCTAATTTCATTCTTTCAGCCGCAGAGTTGAAAACGTGGCAATCGAGGTCTTGCTATTCTTTCTCTCTCGCAGTGGTAATAATAACTATAAGTTATTAAATAAGTAGGCCTAAGGTAAGTAATTATTAAAGTTTTATAAAGCTAGATAGGCCTACTTGTTTTTCCGTAAAGGAATAGAGTTCACAGACGCTAGCCTATTTGCTCAAGGATAAGAGACTAGGCCTACCTTAAGGTTAATTGTTTAATTTTCTTAAACATTAAATAACAGCAAAGGTAGTTAACAGCAGCCTCCTAGATAACAGCAAAATTAGTTGTTTGCAAACAAGCTAAACACTGTAGGATATGGATAATCTCCTTTTACACCGACAAACCATTGCAGATTCCGGTTTACATTTTAGCCTACTCTCGAATGCAGCAATTAGCAAAACAATTCAGTTATATAAAAATATGAAAACAGCGATGCCATTCAAAAACGTATTCTAGAAAATTTTAAAAAGATAAACATGTACATGCAAATTGACTTTAAAATGAAACATGTAAGAAAAAATAAATAAAACGTCTTGACTGTTGCTTTATTTATAAGCCAGACCACCCAATACAGGTTCTCAAACAACATGAGCGTTTTAAAAACTAGCACAGATCTTGGGATGATTATTAATAAAACGTTTTTAATGTTTTTTTTTGTCACTGAAATGATGTTTGAAACGATTCTCACAGAACACTTCCAAACCATATGAAACAGAACTTTTAGGCTACAATAGCAAAGCAAAGTTG
>NW_015617230.1:0-1047 GCF_001515605.1 Sinocyclocheilus anshuiensis
AGAGACGGGGAGAGAGAGAATAAGAAAGACAGAGAGATGAGGGAGCTGTCAAACAGAAGCTCGCTGACAAAAACATCTTGACTAAAAAGCCACGACATCCTAGGGAAGAAGTAATACAGTGGCAAAAAATACTGAGTAAAACAGCTAAAATGCAAGAGTTTCCCCCATTTCCTTTTTTTCATTTTCATTAAATAAACATTCAAAGCACCTGTGAGAGAAAGAGACGGCACAAGAAAAAAAGAGAAACAGGCAGAGGGTTTGAATATGGGTTTATTCATTTATCAAAGTGAGCCGTGAGAATACTCAAGGTAAAATAGCATTGGCTTCTGCAGAAACAGAAACGCAAATCCACTTAAGCAAGTTGAACCGGGAGAGAGTATGTTTGACATAACTTCTGTATGATCACTTCTATACAGCTCATGCATAAAATTTTGCATGAATTGTGCTGAATCCAAGCACTAGGACCATGAAGACGGTTAATCAGATCTACAGGAGTCTTACAGAAGATTCATCGAATAAAAGTTCAAGATAATTTTTCAGAAAAGAGAGAACGTTGATCTAAGGTTGGATCAATACTGAAAGTTCGGCTTTGATTAGGTATCAGCCTCTGGTACTTGGTTTCTATATTAAAACAGACACCTAAGGCAACAAATAAAGAGCCTTGAGCAACTGATGAAATGAATCTGTCTGTGAACAGACTCAACAATTGTCAATTTCCGATTAATCTGACCATTTTTTCCCCTTTTTAATGAAAAAAAAGTGAAATAATCTTTAAATGTTATTATATTTGCATAGTATTTTCTCATACATAAATATTATTTATAAAAAAAAATATTTAAAAAAATAAATGTTAATATATATATATATATAACATTCTCCAATTGTCACGTAAGTACCACAAAAGTTTTTGCCATTGTTATTTGATGATCTCATTATTTGCAAATAATATTTTACATGTTGAGCTTTGATGATAATTAAATTCTGTCATTAAAAAAAAATGCAAATGTCTTATCCTACCCATCTGGATTTTATTTATAGTTAAATTAC
>NW_015617231.1:0-1048 GCF_001515605.1 Sinocyclocheilus anshuiensis
CATGAGGTGAACAATTTGACATATAAGTCTAGTTTGGCCCTTTCAGGGTGACTTACAGTATTTCGCCCGTCTCTACCATGGTAAGGCTTCTGTTTACAGCATCACATGGCATGATGTAAAATGCTGTATTTGATGCCATC
Organism: Sinocyclocheilus anshuiensis; assembly: GCF_001515605.1. Taxonomy (NCBI): domain Eukaryota; kingdom Metazoa; phylum Chordata; class Actinopteri; order Cypriniformes; family Cyprinidae; genus Sinocyclocheilus; species Sinocyclocheilus anshuiensis. The sequence goes on from NW_015617231.1 coordinate 141, forward strand.
TGTGTCTCTGATCAATCTGACGGACACATATTTATCATTTGTTTAATCTCTCTAGTACTCTGTCTTGCTCTGTGTTCACAAATTGCAAATCTTTCTCTCAGATTAAATCATTGGATTAAATCACAGACAAACGTATTAAACTGAATGAGAAGAGAGGCAAACAAAAAGTTTGATAGTAACAGCATTATGAAAGGCAGTTACTGTGAATGAAATGTCTACATAAATGAAAAACTTACTGTTTGTTGTAAAAAAAAGGATATTTTGTGATTTTGTGTTTTGTACTAACATAATTAAGAAACACGCTGAAATGTAATAAGATTGCAATAAGAATGCAATAAGAGTTCTGAAAATGTACAACCTGCTTGTGAAACTTGCACCAAAAAAAAAAAAAACTTATAATCCAATACAAAACATTGGAAATACTGGGAAAAGCAACCGACGTAAAGACAAATAACAAATGAAACCGAGGGTTATAAGCACACAGACTAAATGAGGAACTAAACAAGGAACAGGTGAACATAATCAGTTACTGCAAAAACCAATCAGGACATTCAGAAACCTAGGCAACCAAAGAAACAGGAACTAAACACAGGAAACAAGAAAACAGAAAAAAACAGAATATCACATGAATATCAAAATAAGAGTCTCTGAATGAAGGTAACAAAACAGGACATGACAGTGGACAGTTTGTCTGATCTGCTCACACGCTGAGGGTTAGTTTAAACCCTGTTCACACCAAGAGCGATGACTATAAAAATAACTATAAAGATAAAGATATTAGCATCCACACCAGTAGACGATATCTTCTGTTTATTCTAAGCGCACGCTCGTCTGCCACTTTAAATTCTTGAGCTCATGATAGTAGGATTGATTCTGATTGGGTGTCAATGTTTGTATCGTTCATCAGC
>NW_015617232.1:0-1048 GCF_001515605.1 Sinocyclocheilus anshuiensis
TTTCAACACAAATCTAGACCAGCACTGGGAGTTGTGGAAGAAGACACATAACAAGTTTTACTACTCCAGTAAGGTAAGAATATGAATTTCACAAGCATCTGTCAGATGATCCAAATCTGATCCTTTAGTCACATCTAGAATCTTTTCCCCCTCCAACTTGCTCAGTGAAGAATACAAACTCTTCCTTGATTCACATAAAACTGCTAATGCTTGTTTCATGGGCTTATTTAAGAATTAATTTGTATTAATTTGAGACTTAAATATTTTTGTAATGCTTGGACAAGAGAGATGAGGCGGATCCAATTGCAGAGAAGGTGTATTTACTGAATAAAATTCAATCAAACATGGGTAAACCAGGAACACGAACAGTAGCAGAGCAGGAAACAGAACACGAGCATCTACCGCAAACAAAGACAAATGAACTAGGACACAGATATATACAGAGGAGGATAACAAGGTAACCAGACACACCAGGAAATGCAATCAAGGGAACCAATGAAACATAAGCACTACAAGTTGACCACAACATAACTACAACTAAAAACAGGAAGTAACATAAAAGTTTTAACAATATTATACAGAATGCAACACAGAGCATTAAGAATTAGTAATGAAAACTATTCCAATGAATGCACTATTGGTGGAATGCAATGAAATGCCGTTAGATTGAAGACATACTAAACTACCTCTTTCTTATTGGTTACGACTGGAAGATGAGATAAACATTGTGATTAAAAATTCTTGGGAATATGAAAAACATATAAGCAAAGGTTTTGGATGGAATATATGCATGTATAAGAAAGTTGAAGAATATGGAATAAATACATTTAAATTTATTTCAGCATATATCATAAGTATAATTCCACCATGGATATTCCCAGAACCTAATGTTGATTTGGATATGATTGAAAAGAAAAAGGAATGTTTAGAGAATGGAAATTACAATACTTGTACACTGAAAGAAAATGATACAAAATTTTTTTTAAAGGTAAGTGGTTGCAATAATTTATTTTAGCTACATTTAAATAAAAAAAATGTTGAAAGTTAG
>NW_015617233.1:0-1038 GCF_001515605.1 Sinocyclocheilus anshuiensis
GTGTGTGTGTGTGTGTGTGTGTGTGTGTGTGTGTGTTTCAATAATAATAATTATAATAATACAAAATAATAAAATATATTCTAAAATATTTATGTTCCAAAAGGAGAAGTATAAAAGGAAAAGTAATAAAGTAGTTGTAGTAGTAGTAGTAATAATAATAATGAAGTTTAGTTAATGCTGAGTGAAAAATAGTATTCATTTATTTATTGTGGCATGTACATAATCATTATTATTATTAACAGCTGTATATTTATTATTATTAATACTATTGGTATTGATCATTATTAAAAGAATAATATTAAATATAATAATTATATATAATTATGACTAAACAAATATATACTCAATATTAATAAATGTACTGTTTTTTTTCTTTTGTTACAGAATCATATGATTGTTGTTGATTTTGCTGCTATTATTTATAAATTTTATTCTAGAATTTATTTATAGCGTGCAATCCCTCTTCACTTGTTACAAAATTTATGTAAAAGTAATAGTTCATTATTAAGGTACTGAGCCATATGTTACTGTATGCAATGTTCAAATCACACAAACTATTGTTGTATTGTGCATCATAATACATGATTACAATGCATTGCAGAGCTGTACTGTGTGAAGTCTGTAACAGATTCAAAATGTCTATAGCATGTAATCCCTCTCCGTTTCACTCCGGGGTGTGTGAGGCTGGGTCACAAAAGCTCCTCTCGGCTTCACTTGAGCATTTCTGTCTCAGAGGACAGTTTGATATCAATACACCAGATGTCTGGAAAAAAGGGCTGGGATTTAGGGAAGGTACTTTGATGTGGATATGATCAATGTAAATTAGTGGTTTAATTGAGCAGGCAATAGTGTCTCATCTAACACACATACACACACACGCTCTGGCACACTCTCACATGCATTCATACTTTCACAGACGGGCAGATCATTTCTCTCACATACCCCGACCTCTAGTGCCACACACACGCATGCAGGGCTCCTGCAGGTCTTTGTGCCTCGGCTGGTTAAGCCTGTCTTTGGTGAGTCTCACCATGTCCC
>NW_015617234.1:0-1048 GCF_001515605.1 Sinocyclocheilus anshuiensis
TCATCCAGTTTTTTATATCGACTATGCAATGCATCGACACAATGCTTTGAATGACTGACTGCCGTGAGCTCATGATCCTAGCAGCTGTTTTGACCTCCTTCTGCAGAGCTTTCTTTCTATTCTTGTTTTCTCTTCTGAGTGTGACATTTGTCTACGAGTGTGGCATCTCTCAGCTCCTTCTCTCTCTGTCTCAGGTGTACATATTTGAGAATAATATTTACTATCAGCCAGATGTGAAGAGCAGTTCTCTCAGACTGACGTCATCGGGGCGAGATGGCCTCATATTTAATGGAATAAATGACTGGCTTTATGAGGGTAACACACCATCATCACACTGTGAGCAACACAAGCTGTGCCATTACAGATGTTTTTGTTATTATTTTACTGAATCTCTCTGCTTGTCTATCAGAGCAGATCCTGCACTCTTCAGCCGCTCACTGGTGGTCTCCATCAGGCTCCAGTCTGGCATTTCTCACCATCAACGACACTCTGGTGCCCAACATGCAGCTGCCGCGTTTCACAGGGACACTTTACCCTCGCGGACACCAGTATCCATACCCGAAGGTACGCAGACAGCCGTATGTCTGCTGTCCTGCTGTTGAATGTGTATCTTAGAGAAGATTAGCAGCTCATGATGAAATGACTTTCTGGATCTGGATCTCTCCTCTAATGTTTTTCATACTCAACTAAAATAACAAAAATAACCCCTTAAATTAATGCAAAACTCCACGCAGTCCTAGATAGTGGTACGTTACATTTTAATATCGAAAGAACAAAACTAAAGTTTTAATTTAGTCAAAAACCAAAGACGAAAATAAAATTCACATTTTACATAGTTTTTATCTCAAGTTTGAAATATATTAAGTTTTTTTGAAATATAAACAATTCAATGGCGTCTCTAATAAAAACTTGTTTTATTGACATTTATACAGATGTAAGATTTTTACACAGGGGTTAAATTGGCTACCCTGGTAAATCATCAGAGGACTTTCCTCGTACATTTTCAACATGATAGGCTATAGTTTTAAACACTTTACTCATTCTTACT
>NW_015617235.1:0-1047 GCF_001515605.1 Sinocyclocheilus anshuiensis
GATGGCTTCCAGGGCTGAGGAGCCCTTGATGAGAGGAGGGTTGAGTTCGGGAAGTGTGTGTGAGACAGTGAGTAACACTGGGAAATCCTCGTGGGACACACACACACACTAGCACAAGACCACGAGCAGAAGGCCTTCTGGGAATAGATCCCTCCCTCCTCTTCCAGAGGGCCACATTCTGCCGGTGGGCAGCAGTCACGACCAGTACTGATTAGGTATGTGCAAAACTATAGATTTTCAATATCGGTGACTGTTTGTGCTTTATCAACACACTGAGGTTGAAAGTGAGCTTCCCTTTGACAAAATCTGATCACATGAGACTCATGTTAATACCAGGTGATTTCTGACGGCTGTTTACTTGACATCAGATCCCCTGAGACGGATGTTATAGCACGTGTAAAAGGGGCCAAGTATGTTACCAGGTACACTTACCCCTCTCTCTCTCTCTCTGTGTGTGTGTGTGTGTGCGCGCTCCACAGGTCTGACAGCAGCAGCCATGGCTGAAGCTATGAAACTCCAGAAAATGAAACTGATGGCCATGAACAACATTCATGGAGCAGGAAGCCAGAACGGTACTGAGTCAGAGAACGAGGAGCTGAACTCCAGTGCAGGTCAGAGTCACACATACAAAGATACTTTAAAAGTGCATTAAATCATTCAGTTTCTTCTGACTGAAAAAGTATGGCTGGAAGTTTATGCTTTTTTAAACCTCTTGCAAAAGGTTTTTAATCATATGAAAGCCTTTCATTATATACACTACTGTTAAAAAGCTTGGGGTCAGTAAGAATTTTTTTTTCTTTTTAGCCAAGTGCACAAAGAAAAGTAGAATAAATGCTGTCCTCTTGAACATCTCTTTATCAAAGACTGCCAACAAAAGCAATAATAAACTGTTCTTAAAATTGATAATAAGAAATGTTTCTTAAGCAGCAAATCAGCATATTACACTGATTTCTGAAGATCATGTAACACAGGAATCACAGGAAGAAATGACGTTAAAATATTCTAAAATAGAAAACAGTTATTTTAAATTGTAATAATATTTCACAA
>NW_015617236.1:0-1046 GCF_001515605.1 Sinocyclocheilus anshuiensis
TAAACATCAAATTTTCATTTTTGGGTGAACTATCCCTTTAAGACGGGTTAGAGACGCAAGGCTTGTGCTGAACAGTTGTTGTTTCTCTCAAGTGGATGAACTGCTTGTAAATGCCATCTTCTGAAGGGCTCTGCTCTGCATTCAGGAGACTGGAGTGCCTGGCTCTAAATGTTTTTAAATTACAGCTACATTACATAGTTCTTCATTCCTTTCTCTAACATTAATGGTGTATTGATCCATAGAGAATAACTAAAAGTTAAAATAACTTCATTTTTAAATCAAGTGACAAAAGCTCCATATTGCAGCTTTCCAATAACAAATTAATATTTTGATATATTAATTTATTTATTTTTTTCAAATTAGTTTTAGTAATTTTGATGTTCTTTTTGTCATTTTTATATTTTTTTCTATTTAGCTTTATTCTTAATTTCAGTTTCAGTAATTTAGTTTTAGGTTTAGTTTGAGTAATATTAGTACTTCAACATTTTATTCTTATTTTATTTTAGTTATTTGCGTATGCAACATTTCTTATAGACTTTTTATAGATTTTTATTTCTGCTTTATTAATGAAATTGACAAAACTTTTTTTTTTTTAAATAGGTTTAGGTAACAATAACAACACTGGTAATTAGCAATTCATTTTTATGAATTAATTTAATGGTTCATTTTGTACACTTAGCAGTGTTCACATTTCAAAAAATTTGATAGCGAAATACATATTGAAATGTTTTCAAATTCAGTTACATAAACTTTTTTCATTTATTTTATTAGTTCTAAATATAATGCTTCCATCTTCATTGAATTCCTCATTCCTCATTGTGGAGCAACTAACTATGTTTTTCCAAACGGTAACTCAACTACAGCCTGACTATTTTAAATTAGAAGCAGCCTGGCAATCTTCACTTTCTAAGTAGCTTCTCCATCAGTGGAAGGAAGCGAAGAAGAGAAAGTTATATTAGCTCATATGGACCCTGCAGTACTCATTAGGCTTAGTGAGTGAACAGTGTCAGAAGCCATCATGACTAAACTCCATGACTGATGGAGAA
>NW_015617237.1:0-1048 GCF_001515605.1 Sinocyclocheilus anshuiensis
TTCATGTTTTATTTTCAGACATCATGAGAATAACGTGACGTTATAACAAGAATATCAAGAGCTCTTTTCAGTCACTGCATTCTTTTACTTGTGATTATTTTATTTTTTCCCTTTGCATTCAACTGTAATAGTGTGAAAAAGAACATCTTATACTGCACATTTGTAGTCTGTTCTCTCGATTTAATTTACGATATATCCCATTCATAATTCACTGGAATGCTAGAATCTCTTGTTTTTTCTCCTCAAATCTCTTTCCAGGTTTGTTTGTTTTCACAAGTAAAACATTTATTATTGTGTTCATAGAGCGAGCCTTTCACTGATTGTTTACAGCTTAATGGAAGTTACACCCATAATTCACGCAAAGCATCATGGGACGTAGGAATAAGGCTAAATAAACACGTGGGAGCCTCTGAACCCGAACTGTGTAGCCTCCATCGCTTCCGTCCGTATCACACGCCGCGTCGCCATCGTTTAATTTCTGTTTTCACGCAGGCGCAGTGAGGGGAAAAGCACTGAGTTTAGGGCCGTCGGTTCATAGCTCTGCTTCAGCTGTGAGATACCTCACGAGAGGCGACCAGAACTCACCCCATCATTACCTCAGGCTGAATCTAGATGCTCCAGTCCAAAAACACAGAGATCAGTGGAAGTCAAGTAAAAAAGTTGCTAAAAGACTCATTTTTATTTGCATTTCACTTTTCACATTCAACGCTGTTTCAAAGCAGCTTTACAGAAAAACACACATTCATGTCTAAAGCTTAAACACACAAGTGATAAACTGTGGAAACAAGACAAAAAACTATATAAAATGTTTACATATCAGAAGAAACAATCAGACTCATCTGGAGGACACAGTTTCCTCTGACATTACAGTCAATGTCCATTTTGCTAAATATGATCTGTTCACACAGAACGAGGGCCATTTTGTGCTCAGAGTTTGTTTCAGATGCTGAATACTGAACATCTCAAACTCCTTTAAAATCAATCAGTTTCTGACACACACTCTCTGCAGTGGAGATTCAGCTGATGATGAAGATGATGATGATGATGA
>NW_015617238.1:0-1047 GCF_001515605.1 Sinocyclocheilus anshuiensis
ATATATTTTGAATGTAATTTATTCCTGTGATGGCAAAACTCAACTCTCAGAAGTCATTACTCCAGTCTTCAGTGTCACATTATACTTAATTTGTTTAAACCTCTCTGACATTGCTTGATTTTTATTTGAGTAGGTCTGTAGATATATTCTCTAATTTATATTGTTCAATTGATCTTTGATTAATGTTTCTCTTTCAGGAGACTACAGGGATGACCATGTTTTCTCTTTGTACTTCATGATTCCCTTTTTTTTCACCACATTAGCCCTCTTCTACCACAACTGGTTTGTTAAATATATTGCTTTTTGATCATCTTTACTTACTTTAGTTTAAGACGGCCCATTAAAATGCTGAACTGAAGTTTGACAATCAGCACTGATAATAATCTTAACCTCAACCACTCCTATTTTTGAACCTATAATAAACCTTTGAATATCTTTTATCAGGTACCCTTCCTCTGTGTTTGTGGGAGACACTTTCTGTTACTTTGCTGGAATGACGTTTGCAGTGGTTGGGATACTCGGCCACTTCAGTAAGACCATGCTGCTTTTCTTCATCCCCCAAATCATCAACTTCATTTACTCTTTGCCTCAGCTGTTTCACATTATTCCCTGTCCCAGACATCGTCTGCCTAGGTGGGTTATTACACTAACATTTTAAAATCAAGCTATAACATAGATTCCTTTTTACTTACAGTAGAATTTATTTTGACAGTTATTTGCATTTGAAGTGTTAAATTCTTTAACTTTTTCACTTATGATTTATTTGTAAGTTTTATACATGCTTTACTTATGATTTCAACAGTGTTCCCTAAACATTTGCACCATAGATAAGGCAAAATGAAATGGTTATGAGAGCTTGACCTCTGAAACTGATTAATGCAGGTTACAATCTGACACGGGAAAGCTTGGCATGAGCTATTCCAAGTTCAAACAGAAGGACCTGGGCAAATTAGGGCAATTTATTCTGAAGGTAAACACACTCATGCCACTGTCAGAATTTTCATTATAAATAGGTTTAGGAATGTTTGTTTAAAAGAATGTTATTTT
>NW_015617239.1:0-1048 GCF_001515605.1 Sinocyclocheilus anshuiensis
AATTATTCATATTTCCCCATGAGCTGATTCGCTACAAAACTATCATAAGATATACACAGAAGCTCAAGGCTCTTCACTATAGCCTGTCAAATTAAAAGTAATAATAACATTATTGATATACAGTGCAATACAGTTCTGAAAGAAATAATGCATATCATAGGCCACAATTATTGTTAAAATTTTAATTAATTAAATTGTTTGTCTATTCATAGGACCCTACTTACTTAATGTGATGAACTATACCTGTTGTTAATGTACCGAGTGAACTCGAGGGGAACTGACTTCATACATTAAACGTCAGTTAGTGTACCCAAAGTGAGATTGTTCCCTTTGGGGATGTTTACTTATGTTGTTGGTGGTTTTGTGATGCAGTTTGCAGTAAGAACACATTTAACTGATTATTATTTATGATGTGCATGGTTTGTTATCCTGTTACACCTGTTCCTGCTATAATAAATAAAAAGTAGCTCTGCTCTTGAATGTGGTTGTTTTTGATGGTGGGTCAGTTTACTTTCTCTTATTTACTTATTTGTTTTCTTTGTAGTCTCTATTTCTAAATATTACAAGCTTTTTCCTTTTAACATAAAGTAGTAAATGTTCTTTTTCTTTTAGAGTTGTGTGTTGTACTTTCCATGTCAGCAAATTATAATTTTTTTTAATTCAGTTTTCTTGTTACATAGTTTCCAAATGCATTATGCTATGACCACTGCGATCAAAAGTCAGTCAATTTTTGATTTTGAAAGAAGTCTCTTATGGTCACTAAGGCTGCAATTATTTGTTAGGAAATACAATAAAAAGATAATATTGTGAAATATTATTAAAGTTTAAAATAACTAACTGTACTGTTTATAAATGTCATTTTAAAATATATTTTTTGTAACAATATAAAGGTTTTTACTGCATTTTTTAAATTAATATAATGTATTTTTTTGCTGAATGAAAGTATCGGTATCTTTCAAAAAAAAAGAAAAGAAACAAGGATCATCATTATATTATCTGTAAGAAACGGTATCAATACTATAAAAAAAACAGTAGCATAATAACACTA
>NW_015617240.1:0-1048 GCF_001515605.1 Sinocyclocheilus anshuiensis
GACACTGAAGACTGGAGTAATGGCTGCTGAAAATTCAGCTTTGTTTCACAGGAATACAATACATTTAAAAATATATTAAAATGTAAAGGTTTTTGTAAATTGTGTTAATCAATTGTTATTAAAAATGTAACCGATCCCAAATGTTTGAATGATAGTTTGTCATGTAAATTTAGTTTCTTCAAAATCTTTCTTGTATTTAACTATGAAAAATATATATTTTTTATAGTGTAAGATAGGATGTGAACTAAGATAGGATGTGTGAGATTCCAACAAAATTAAGCTGTATCTATGAAAAGCAAAATATTCTCTATAAAATTTGAATGGCTTTTAACATTAATACTTTATTTGAATACAAATGCTAATTTAAGATGTCTGCTACTGTTAAGTGACATTAGAAAGCTGTTGCGCTTTGCTCATTGATTCGATTAAGCCGGGTGTTGAGTGATTAAACTGACTGAACGGATCTTTATGTTTCTTATGGGACACATAATGATGGCAGTTGATTGGCCATTATTTCGGTCAAGTCTTGGTCAGAGTGCCTGCTGCCCATGCTTATTTCTCAGTATGGAGTCTTACCATTACGCCTTTTTTTTTTTTTCTGCCAATTTGCTTTTGTTTGATTTCATACTGGCAAGTGAAATACTCAAGAGTTTTATCACAGCAGGCAGCATCTTCTCACACACAATAACAGTTTTCTCTGTTTTTGTATCCACAGGTGTGTGCTGTGACAGAAGCAAAACCACACATTGCCGAAATGCCGAAATTGCAGTCTACACACCCAGTGCTGCATCACTAGAGGTACTATTACAGATGTCCCACCAGTCCTGTGCTTCCTACAATATCAAATTGAACTAATCCATCTCTTATGGAGTCTACCGAAAGACTGAAGGTAATGGGTAATAATTCAACGTTACGTATTGGCAAAACTTCTTGTTTCAGTCTCAGTATGTACGGATCTTCTTATACATTTTTCTGTCAATTACCTTTGTTTGAAATCTATTATTTTGAAGACTAATAAACACTCAGTGGAGGAGTAATCAGTAAAGCA
>NW_015617241.1:0-1048 GCF_001515605.1 Sinocyclocheilus anshuiensis
GTAACCGATTCCTGGTCAACTCCTAGTTAAAATGTAAACAAGACTGTCATAAATATAAACTGTAAAATATGATTGGGTGAATCTCTCAAAGAAATATCCAGGTTATATTTCACAACAAAGTCAAAAGGAATACACATTTTTATTGCATAAAGAAAATGAAGCCCATTTTAGGGCCATTATTTTTTTGTGTTACAGACAAGCATTTTCCCCCCCAAAAAATGTATTACAATAAAGCAAAAAATTCAGACAGACATATTGATTGATTTAGTTTTACAAAAAAAACACATTAAATTAAATAATTAAAATGTTGGCTACTGCCATTCTGGAAATTCATTGTGAAAATGATGTCACAGTGACAAAAAAAAAATACTTAGTATTATTTTGCTTTAGAATTTGGGATGAACTATGGTCTAGATATGTCACTAGATATCCAAAACCAGCTATTACTTTAAGGATGCAGAAAAAGTGCAAATTACATGAGGGGTTCACCATTGCAGCCATGTTGGACATGATTTGTACCACTACGTGGCAGCAAAGATCACCTTATTCTCTACTCCAAACTCTATTTATTAAAAGAAAAATATAATTACACTGAATTATTGGTTTGATTAAATACGCAGAGAAAGACTTCATTGAAAAATAAAAATGAAGCACCAGTGTTATGCTTAAAGGCATTCTGGAAAACCAAAACGGTATTCACATTGTGGCATCAGATTCCTTTTACCTTCTGACAAATCTATGAATATCTTAAGGCATCATCATAGATGCTTTTTATACAAGAAGGACGAGAGCTGACCCTGTTTTCTGAGGTTCTGGAGCTCTTCTGGAGGTTTGTGGTCTGTAATGCTGCAGTTCCTCTGCGAGTGAGTGATGGCAGCATTTCATCTACTGTGCTAGTGTATTCAATCCTGCTCCAACACACCTGGCTGCAATTTCCAAGTCAAGCTGAAGGCTTTGATCATCTGGTTTAGGTGATTTTGTTTAGAGCTGCAACTAAACTTTGCAGGACAGGATTGAGCAGACCTGGGCTACAGTAATATTTCAGCTA
>NW_015617242.1:0-1048 GCF_001515605.1 Sinocyclocheilus anshuiensis
TATAAAAATAACAACTACCACGACAACAATTATTATTATTTTTAAATAATAAAATTAGATTTTTTTAATTTAACCAATTTTGTTGTATATATTTATTTATTGTTATTATAGAAATATCTAAACTACTTAAGCACTTCATTTTATTATTTAAAAAAATTAAATTAAGTTTTTTTTAATTTAATACATTTTTGACAAGTGCAAATAGGGTCCAAATGTCTTTCCATCTTTGCAGTGTGGTCTGAATGCTGAAATCTTATACATTGTAAAAGGTGTCAGTTTTGCTGCAAGATGATGATCCATAGAGATCCACCGTAGAAAGCAGATTTTTGAAGTTGAAGTTGTGTAGGGTCTCATATATTATCATTATATAACATATATCCAGTCTCGCTTATATTGCAGCCAGTGATGGTAATACTGTCAGATTACCATTGTCATTCCAGCAGCATCTCATGGTTCCCTGATAGTGATGGTACACCTTAAAATATTTAAAAACACACCATGCTCAATTTGCAGTGATACTCTTGCGCTGTTTGTCGATACTGGGATGGAATAGGGCTGAAGCGTGGCGGTGGTTTGTCACAGCTGTGATATGGTTAGACCTCAGACGGAGACCCCGCAGTAAGTCTCGCTACACACCTCATTTACATTCTATACCACACTGAAACCCCAGCACACCGCTCGCTCTTTCCTTGACCTACTGTCCTTCTTGCAGCATGAGAAAAGTGAAGAGAGTGAGAGAAATGGAAAAAGAAATAAAGCAGAAAGGAAAGAAATGAAGGAAAAACGAAGATCTCAAATTTTTTTCTTGCTGCAAAAGCACCACTGCTTGCATTGTGTAACCAGGCACAACACGATTAAAATCTCTTCCGCAACAGGACATTTTGCCAATCACCTGATTTCTATTATGGTGGTGTTGCGCTAGATAGTCCCGCCCTCTGTGCAATCTTATTGGATCAAAATCCCACCCCACATAACAGATTTTTAAAGGGGACATGAGCTAAAGAGTCGCGAACACGTTCGTGTTGTTTACATTATATGCACATTATAT
>NW_015617243.1:0-1044 GCF_001515605.1 Sinocyclocheilus anshuiensis
GAAACAGACAGACAGACAGACAGATAGATAGATAGATAGATAGATGTGCAATAATATATAATAATATATGTATATATATGTGTGGTAACATAATATTATGTAATAATAAATGAAATAATGATACAATTAATACATATATGTTGTTTTAGATTTATATGTGTTTGCATTTTAGTCAAATTTGGAAAGTCTTCGTTCTTAAAATTTTTCAAATAAATATTACATTAATTAGATAAAAACCAAATAAAAAACGAAATTTAATGTTAATCAAGTTTACAGGAAAATCATAGGCTATGTATCTACAAAAGGTCGTTTTTATATTTAAAACAGATAATTATAATTATTATAAGATGTAGCTAGTATATACTGTCAAAGACAAGGCATCTCAAAGAGACAGCACTAGCTTAATTTTTCATAATTGCATTTCAAAAAAATGTAGAGTGATCTACGAGATAACGTTAGTCATACCACTGTGATTGATTGCCATATTTATGCATGATGGTATTTAGCCTACGTGATATGTATTTCAAAGATTATCATCGTATATTTCAACGATATAACGTGATATAACGAAATCGTTTTTGTACCATCGTTTTTTGTGTACTATTAATGTTTAGATACTCCTTTAGTTGTAAAATATCTTTACCTGTAGTCGAGTCGTTCACAAGCTGCACGTCGTTTAACTTAAAGACCTATTGCTGCCAAACGATAGAATTAATTTGCAGTTTGTCTGAATGTATTGTAGGGAAATATTCCCGCGCTATTTTTGTTCTCTGTCTTCTAATTCTAAAGAATCTCCTCACATTTTTCACTGAGGAGAAACCGCGCCAAACGGTTCCGCGCGCATGTCCGAGTGAGGCTCGACAAACCTGTGCAACATCGACCTCTAGATGGCGCCACGACACCAAAACTTTCCTGCAACTAGGTAGGTAACATGAAATGTGACATGCTATACATCTAAAACAATTAAAAGCAATATTTGACTAATTTATTGGAATGTATTCTTTATTAAATGTGATAAAACATACAAGTAAAAAAAAAAAAAAA
>NW_015617244.1:0-1042 GCF_001515605.1 Sinocyclocheilus anshuiensis
AAGACGCTTTTCAGCATAACACCTCCTAATCTGGAATTGAGCTTTCTGAAGGGGCCTGCTGAGCACAAATTCAAATATAGTTTCTCTATGCTAATCTGGCTGGTAATCCTCCAGCCTTTGGGTCCCGAAACATCCTGTCAGCAACAAAAAAAAACCTTATCGTTTGTTTTTCATTTTCTCCAGCACTTCCCCCTCAAATGTAGCATTCTTTTCCAGCACTGAGGAAGCATGACTCGGTTAAACCGATAACCAAGAGCTTTATTTTCTTTCATACACCACCGAATATCCATGGTGTGTTACCATAGTGAAACCCAGCAATGCACCAAGACCAGGATCTCCTCGTGAACTTTGCCCTCTGCTTCCCTGTAGCAGCTGGTCTTAGCATGTACTTGTAGCCATCAGCCGCCCAGACATCGGCTTGGTTAATATGTGCCCACTACGGCTAACATATCCATCATGGAGGATGTGTGCTCTCCCTGTACCCTCCCGGCTCTTTCTTGCACACTGAGCTTCTTTTCCTCATTCATCACTGGTGGCTTTAATGTTAGCGAGTCTGCTAGTGAAGCCATGGCAACAAGGCTCTGTACAAAACAATTTTAAGAGTGTTACTCTCAGGTTAAGTTCTCGAGGCATTTTGGCCTCTTGTGTTGAGTTGTAGAAGCTGGGCAACATTTACAGCATTGTTGTATTAGCTGGGGAGCTGTTATAGTGGAAGAGTACAATATGAATGTTTAACAGGTTTTTATGGTAATGAATTGCAAACTAACCCAAACCTAAATGGCCACAATGTAACCCGCTGATTTCCCAGCTTATATACACATTTTACAATAAAATAATGTAAAGTAAATGTTTTCTGTTTTAATATATTTCAATATATTCTTTACTTCAGTCTTCAGTGTCACATGATCATTCATAAATCATTCTAATACGCTGATTTGGTGAGTAACAAAAATGTATTATTATGATCAATGTTGAAAACATTTGTGCTGCTTCATATTTTTATGGAGACCATAATATATATATATATATATATATATATATA
>NW_015617245.1:0-1048 GCF_001515605.1 Sinocyclocheilus anshuiensis
GTGTCTCGGAGGGGAAGCAGGTACGCCTGTCGGAGCGTCTGGCTGCTCCCGGTGCACAGGGGCTTGGTGACATCGCCCGAATGCTGATGTCTCCCCCACGCTTTCACCCGGCGACGCCACAGCTCCCACTCTGACTTTCAGCCAAGAGTGCGAGTGACAGGTCTGCACACACACACACAGATTTGTTTCAGAAGCTTGTTTTTTTCCCAGGTCTCAGGAGCCCATTCACAGGTGGTTGTAATAGAGCTGAATATTTCCTGACAAAAGCCTCTCTTTCTCTGGGCGTCTGTCTGACAGGTGTGTGTTAGCAGAAAAGGAGGTCAGTGGTGCAGCCACTAATTTAACCTTTGGATGTATAATTCTCACACTATTTAGCCCCTTTTGATAAAGACACAGATATAAACAAACAAAAGACAAGATAAACACAATTTTGAAGAGGATTTTCACCTGGGCCAGCTTAATATGCTTAGTCAATTATAAGCCATATGTAGGTTTACATTGCTTTGTTCATTTGAGGAGTCTAAGCAGCCAGGCGCAGCAACACTGATTGTTAGAGCGACCTAAAATGATTTATTTTTCTCCCGAATCTACTAATACAAAAAAAAAAAAAAACATACAACTACTTCCAACCTCTTCCAAAATGATTATATTTGCATTTCTAAATTAAAATTAAATGTGATATTTTTGTGGTTGGGGTCAAAGCTGAAGACTGGAATAATGGCTGCTGAAATGTTAGTGTCACATGATCCTTCAGAAATCATTCTAATTTTGATTTAGAAGAAAATTTTCTTAGTACTATCCATGTGGAAAACAGTTATGCTGCTTAATATTTTTGTGGAAACTGGTAAGTATGGAAAGTATTTATTTGAAATGGAAAAAATTAATAACATTATAAATGTCGGACACTTTATTTTAAGGTCCAATTGTCGCTATTAACAAACCATTAACTACAACTTTTGACTCAATAAACTCCTAATTTGCTGCTTATTAATAGTTATTACGCTAGTTGTTAAGTTTAGGTATTGTGTAGGATTAGGGATGTAGAATA
>NW_015617246.1:0-1048 GCF_001515605.1 Sinocyclocheilus anshuiensis
GCAAATCACTCTCCAAAGCCACGCCTCCTCCAAAACACACGAGCGTGCACAAGCAGACCAGAGGCTAACCAGCGACACAATGAGAGACTGTGTTGGTGGAGGGTTGAATGTAACGTGTCATATTACCTCATGTCTCATTCACCACTGAGAAAACATTACGATACAAAGTGCATAATATTACAATAATAACGCCTACGCCTTCCATTCTTGCTTGGTCTGTAATGGCGTAATGAACGCGCTGATGAAGTATCATGTCTGTGCGAACGCTGTATGGACGTTGACAGGCAGGTAGAACAGCCTATCGTAGCCCTCGGGCTCGGACCAAGGAATATGATTGGACGAACATTTTATAATCTTACGCCTTCCACAGATGATATGAATAAATTTAGACCACTTAACTTGTGACTGCTATCGGGATGTGAAGAGACTTTCAGCCAGCAGCATAACAAAAAATGTTTTTGAACCAAATCACCTACAATGCCTTTAATTTACAGTGTTTTTTGAGGACGTAATTAAATGTCTGCATTTCGTACCATTTTTCACATGGGAAGCTGGGAGTGCTTGAGTTGCCTGGTTAGATTTTGTAAAGAATAACCAGTAGTTACTAGCTACTTGGAGTTCAAGGGGTTCACAAGATCTCCATCTAACATCCTCTTTGTTGAACGAAGGCATCAGACGTGCTATAGCAGATGGCCGTTTTGGATTACCATCACAATGCGCAGTCAGTCAGGAGGTCAGGAAGGAGGTTTGTGGCAGCTGCCATCGGTCTCTGCGGCGTCAGAAACTGCCATCTCTTCCTTCCTTTTCATCCGATTGTCAGAAGTTAGGTGTTAAAGCTATTAGGGTTGAGGAAATGAACACACATCCAACTAACTGGTTTCACTCTTAATGACAATATCTTTCCCGGTCTGTTTTCCTCTCAGGTGTTGCGGATGGCGTCGGGGGCTGGAGGGATTACGGCGTGGACCCGTCGCAGTTCTCTGCCACCTTGATAAAGACGTGTGAACGGCTCGTGAAGGAGGGCCGCTTCACTCCCAGCAGCCCCGTG
>NW_015617247.1:0-1048 GCF_001515605.1 Sinocyclocheilus anshuiensis
TACTCTCTGTTGTGAAATATGGAATATGTCCGCTATACCCTGGACAAAAGATCAAAACAATCCACTTAGGATTATATGGCTAAAACCAAATGAGATGTGAACACAAATATCACAAGTCATACGTTTGACAACCACATACATTTAATTGCTTCATTAAACAATTTAGGCCTTAAAACAAAAAGGGAAATTAAAACCATATGACTACATATAATTTGAGCAACACAGGAAATACAACAGGAACATTATTAGAAATAATTGAGTGCCTAAAGATGACACTGACAGTGGTAAATAAAAACAGCCAATCTATAATCAAATAACTGATACAGTAAACCAAAAGGAGGAAAATACATGATTTACCACTTGTATACCATGTTTTCATTATTTTTTATGTTTGAACAAGACATTGCAACAGCACGTTTTTTTTTCTTTTAGTTTTTTTTCTCAATCACTACTTCAGGCCACTGTGGTGATCAAACGCAAATATATAGAGCTACTTTTCTTTTTTTAGTTAAAAATATACAAATGTTTTACAAAACTATGGCCAACCATTGAGGGGTGTGAACGCGAATCAAACAACCAAAAGAACAATGCAGGAGGGAACTGTCTAGTGTATGACACTGCAGTTAAAAAAAAATAGATCAGCTTAACATTTAATAGTGGATGAAATACACAAATCCATCATAGCCATCAAAACCAGTAAATAATACGAATATCCAGGACATTTTTAGATGATATATGTTGTGTATATATACAATACAGTATAGGATGGGTTCACAATTAGGTGAACTCATAGTGGAAGGTTCTAGCGATATACAGCTGCATAGATTCAACTTCAGGGAAGGTCCCAATCGGTTCTAAAGCAACAACAACCAAGCTCCTCAGCCAGTCCTTCAACTTGAATGTGAACCCACAAGCAAATGGGATCTAAGGTTCTAGATTAGCTAAAACTCTAGATCTAGACTGAATGTTGAATTGAATCTGGCTGGGGAGGACAAGCTTTAACCTTCAGACCATTATTGAGCACACAAGGTAAGGCAGGTTTACAAGC
>NW_015617248.1:0-1048 GCF_001515605.1 Sinocyclocheilus anshuiensis
TCTATCTATCTATCTGTCTGTCTGTCCGTCCGTCCGTCCGTCCATTAATTTAGTGATGCCTGTAAACTTTTCTTACTTTTTTTTTCAAGATTTTCAAACAAGAATGTCAAGCCAATATTCAAAGTTAAAATGAAAGCAATATGAATGACTTTGCATTTCAATTCATTTTAATTCTATACTTTCTTACATTTCACTGTCAATAAACAAAACTCGTCACACTGCCACTACTGCTCTCAAAAATAAGTTTATTAAAAACTTTATTAAAAAGTTTATCAAACGCTGTGGTGTTTTTTTTCTCCCCTTCGCTTTTGTTCATTGGATGTTGGGGTAATTAGTTTGACAAATTGCATCAGGTATGATAGACCATGTTGATAAAAACTGTACTCTTTTGATCACTTGTTGTTTGCCTGACGAAGACCTTATCGAAACATTGTGTTTTTAATAAACTTGTATTTGAGAGCAATAGTGGCAGTGTGCCGATTTTTGTTTATTGACAGTGAAGTGTTTCATGTGATCGAGCACCTGCCTAAAGTTTTTGGATGTGCACATATTATAGCTTCTTCGTATACTTTGTTACATTCTAATTTGAATTGCAATTCTGCATACTGTTTGCTACATCAATTCAAATTCAAGGACTGGAATTTATAAGGCATTCTCGATTCAGTTCTAAATGGCACACACCCCTGTAGAATAGAATAGAATTGAATCTTTATTTAGCACCACATGACCAGCGAGTCTCTGTGTATTTCATAAGATGTCGCCACAGAATATCGCCACGACAGGACAGTTCCTCTGGAACCACCTTGCTCAAGGGCACATGGGTAACTGCTTTTTATGGGGATCAAAGCAGCAACCTTCCATTCACCACTTCTGACCATGACTCCACAACAGCACAATAATATTTTTTTCTTCTGATACCATTTAAAAAAGGTAAGTTTGTCAGCAAAGTCTAAATGGGATTTCAGTTTGCTGTCCTGGCTCCGGTCACAGTCAACAAGACACACAAGTCACATTTGAAAGACATTTGCTTCACAAGTCCCACTCCCAC
>NW_015617249.1:0-1048 GCF_001515605.1 Sinocyclocheilus anshuiensis
AGAGAAAGGAAAAACTGAAATCGCATCATATGACCCCTTTAAGTTAAGACCTAAGATAAGAAACTTTCTGTAATACGCCTCCTGAAGACTAACAAGATTTAGTCATTAGTGTAAAATCCCTCTTAACCAATCCTGAGACACGATTAGAGTTCCGGTTTAATCAGGAAGAGAAACAACTACATAAACCCTCAATACCTGCCATTTACAAAAACACACACAAACAATGCGACAGAGCATTCCTTTTACCATTAGCTTTAGGTGAAAAGATTATTAGATTACAAAATATATTGTATTAATATATAATAATAATATATAATTTTAAATAACTCTTTTCTATTTGAATATATTTCAAAATGTAATTTATTTTTGTGATGGCAAATCTGAATTTTCAGCAGCCATTACTCCAGGATTCAGTGTCACAAAATCCATATCCATAATCCAGTTTAACATAATTGATATAGAAATCTTTTGCAAAATTATAAATGTCTTCACTGTCACCTTTAATTAATGCAATGCATGCTTGCTGAATAAAAGTATTAATTTATTTTAAAAATATTCATTTATTGTCTATTTCTGTACTTTCATGAGGTAGTGTTTGTTTTAATGGCTTATTAATGGAAGTTATTATAAAGTTATCAAAACTGATCTATTATTCAGTGTCTGCTGTTTGGATTGCGTATGAAAACACAACAGCATGAACACTTACAGCATCAAAGTGGGTCCTAATTGAGTGGTGAATAAAGACATATATAGAGCTAAATGTGTGCTGGACTGCAGTGAGAGGTCAGAGGATGTTAATTCTGGTCACTAGAGACCAGCGAAGTAACAGGATATCAGTAGACAAAAATAAAGAAACACACACAGCTCAGATTAGCCAACTGCAGAACAAGCACTCTGACAAGCACATATCAGCAAAGTGTGACACCTTGAAACAAAACGCAGCTTGTCTTGAGATGCAAGGGAAAGACATTAAAGTGTTTAAAATAATAGTCTATAATTTGCGTGGAATGGAAGGAGAGTTAACTTACGTATTTCCAGCCCAGAGTGG
>NW_015617250.1:0-1048 GCF_001515605.1 Sinocyclocheilus anshuiensis
GCTGTTCTTTTGAACTTTCTATTTATCAAAGAATCCTGAAAATAATGTATCACAGTTTCCACAAAAATATTAAACGGCACTTTTTTTCCCCACATTGATAATAATGAAAGTTTTCTGAGCAAGAAATCAGCATATTAGCATGATTTCTAATGAAGGATTATGTGACACTAAATACTGGAGAAATGGCTGCTGAAAACTGAGCATTGCTATCACAGGAATAAATTACATTTTAAAAATAATAAAATACAAAGCTGTTATTTTAAATTATAATAATATTTCACAGTATTACTGTATTTTTACTCTGTTTGATCAAATATATGCAGCCTTGATGAGCATAAGAAGATTTTCAGAAAAAAACTTAACTACTCCAAACTTTTGTTTTGTGTAAAGTTTGTGTAATGAGTAAATATAATTTTCCATGATATTTATTGGATAAACTTGCCTTTATCTTACTTTTATTTACACTAAACCTCTGAATCTGTTTGATTCCACTGGCTACTAAGCTGTACTATATCTTACAAAAACAGAGCATCTTCTGACAGCCTCATTTTGGAGAGTTTACAAATACAGTGTGCAGTTTACAATACCTTTGTTATTTTTGTTTAATTCAAGGTTGGGCTCGTTTCTGGCAGAGCCTCCTCCGCCACCGCAGAGAGTTGAAAGACAAATGAAAGCACCCAGCAAAGAGGCCAAACGAATGATGCCCACCCAGGTGTGCTCATCATAATGCAAATGCTGACAGTCTCCGGAAATATTCTTGATAATCTGTCTGATTTTAAGAAATTAAGAAAATATCTTGTCATCACAGCTGAAGAAAATGGAAGAATCTCATCAGGAGGTGACAGAGAAAGAGGTTGAAAGAATTCTTGGATGTCTGCAAAAATACTTTGCTGATGACCGTAAGCATGTTACAATAAAATGAAAATAAAATGTTAGAGTTAAGCAAAACAGTCTATTAAAAACGACCTTTTCCGGAACAGCTGAGGAACCCATTTCATATTTTGAGTTCGTCATTGACCCCAACTCCTTCTCCCGGACTGTGGAGAAC
>NW_015617251.1:0-1049 GCF_001515605.1 Sinocyclocheilus anshuiensis
TTTTTTTTTTTTACTTTATTCATCAAAGAATTCTAAAAATATATATAATTGTTTCCGCAAAAATATTAAGCAGCACAACTGTGCTATTATCAACATTAATGATTACAAGAAATGTTTCTTGAGCACCAAATATTAGCATATTATAATGATTTATGAAGGATCATGTGACACTGAAGCCTGGAAAAAAATCAGCTTTGCCATCACAGGAATTACATTTATTTTAAAATATATTAAAGTAGAAAACAGTTCATTTAATTTGTAATAATATTTCACAATATTAGTGTTTGTATTATTTACAATTTTTTTTTAAACTTTTTTTTTATTATTAAACAAATGCTGCCTTGGTGAGCATAAGACTTCTCTCAAAAACATTTGTAAAAAATTGTACTGACCTCTAAAATTGCATCAGCAAAGAAATGCAATCAAAAAAAATGCTTTGCTGTTCCCAATGTGTACATATTTACTCTGATAATGGATTTGATCACAATTCCTAACTTAATTACATGATGCATCAGATTTGTCATTAGGTCATGATTCTGTTTGATTATCGTGATTTGACTCTTATTTGAACAAATATATATTTGGGACACAGAAGTAGCTGTAGGGACAGTTAAACCTGTTCATGCAGAAAGTAAACAGGCCAATAATTGTATTGTTGTGTTAATTCAAAAATGTATTATTAAATTCTGTATTTAGTGCATTTTACACTCCTAGAGAATAACGTTTTTATTATAATTGTTTTATTTTTATTTATAGGCGGCTTTGGCATCATCAGTGAGGTTTGGTCATTACTATGACGTGTCCAAGACCATGGAGCCTGAGCTACGGCAAGCAGCCAAATGCCACAGTTTTTATCCGCTGCAGGAAACACCAGTAACCACAGGATCAAGGTAACTACTATTGTCCACTTGAATATCTGTTAGCAAAATAAATGTTCAGTTATGGTGAATATTCGGAATAAGATGTGTACGTGCCCCAAAATTTGCATTGACGTTTTGTTTGCCAAGATGTACACTACCGTTCAAAAGTTTGGGGTTTGCAGGATTTTT
>NW_015617252.1:0-1043 GCF_001515605.1 Sinocyclocheilus anshuiensis
AGCAATCATGAAAGCTTTTTGATAGAAGTTAATGAAATGAAATAAATTGGCTTGTAATGCATGGGAGGCTGTAAAAGTAATGGAATTTGAAGAGTGTCAGTGGGAATGGGGAAATGGGGTGGAGATTGGTGAAGGTTTGTGTCCCGATGGCTGTGAAACATGGCAGCAGTGATATAGAGCAGAGCCAAAGGTGTCCAGACAGTAAGGTACTCATTTATACAACCTTCCGCAGACCTTTCATCAATTCAAAAATATTGATATAATTATATATCATATCATATATAACATATTTATCACTGCTGTGTTAAATGACTGTTATGCTAGATTAGGTAAAAAAACAACTGCAGTATGGGTGACATAAATGTGAACTCGGTATTGTTTCACTCTCTCTTGGCTTTTCCTAACACCATTTCTATTCTGAGAGTGTTGTAATATTTTCTATTACAGTGTTCGATGGAGATATCAAATGCAGAATGTGTGCCTTCTCATCTGCCAGGATGAGATCGAGAGGTTGCTCAGAGACATTCATAAATAAATACACCTAACTTTAATTGACACAGTAAGAAACTCCTCACAGTTCAAAGAAAATCCCACTGGTAATTATGAGAGAACATTGGCTGTACCCTCTTCTCATCATTCTGACATGAATTGAAGGCAGCATTTTAAAACTAATTGCATGGTGGAGACGATGAATATGTAAATGTGAACAAAAATCACAGGACTCTCATTTCGCCCCGACCATATCTTATGACCTCGGATAAGCCTCTCAGGTAAGGATATGTACAGATAAATGAGTCCAATCAGGCAAGAGAAAATATGAAAAACTATGAAGGCACGCTCCGTATGCACCCGTTAAGTCATTAACATATGCTTCAACAGGTTTTACCCACCATTGCACTGGGTGAAGTTGGAGTGGAAAGCTGTTGATTGCTCATTGTGAACAGTGCCCTTTTTCTCACACTGCGTCTCCGCAGAATAATTGTTAGGCTGTTGTATAGAGACTTTGGCCTGAGTGTGTGTGTGTGTGTGTGTGTGTGTGTGTG